>NW_016206920.1:0-2092 GCF_001687245.7 Rhagoletis zephyria
AACATACCGAGTTGAGAGTGTCTGTGTGTACTTTTCCTCCTCTATCGCTCGGTTGCTTGCGCCCAGTATCTCGGTTTGAGTTTGAGTTGAGTGTTCTTCTAGTAGTTTGAGTTGAGTTGAGTAGAAGAAGGGGGCCAATTATGACAGTGGTCGCGCGCATTGCTCTCTTTCTCCGGCCAATGGCGCAATTGACTTTGACATTAGAAGTTGATTGAGTGGATTGCCTGACTGCTTGCCTGTTTGTGCCTGCCTGCACTGCTCCTGTCCCTATCGATTGTACTGTGTACTCAGAGCGCACTCCTTTTTTCTGGAGTTTTTGCTTGCTTGCCTGGCGCTTGGATCATGGAGGCTGGTGATGATGATGATGCGCGTGCCACGTACTTGTCCGTTTGCATCTCCTTCTCCTTCTCCTGTAAAGGTTTAATTGAATAATTAAACAGTAGCCAAGTGTGTGTGTGTGATCAGTGTGACATGTGATTGAGTAGATCTGCTGGCACTGTTTGAATTTCTGCAATATGTAATCGGAGATAAGAAGGGATGGAATGGAATATGGTTCCCCTAGTTCCCTGACCGCAGTCTATCAGTCCTGTTTGTCAGGCTCTGGCTATAGTCACAAGGCACAGAAGCAGTACTGGTAGCTCTAGTGGCACTTTTGCAGTAGCAGCAGCAACCAGCATATCTTTATCAAATTATTGAATCTGCTGTGCCATTTTTCCCTTCCTCTCGTCTTCTTTTTCAGCTCTTTGTTTGAGTAGAAGTGTCCAAGTGGTGGTGGTGGAGTGTCGCATTCATCCTCTGCTGTCTCGTGAAAGGGTGATCACTTGTCAAGCACAAGTGCAAACATTCTGACTGCTGCTGCTGCTGCTGTTGGTGATGCAATCGATCGCGCCCTATCGAGTGTCTGTCAGTCGGTCTGTTTGTGTTCAGAGGGTTAGGGGTTGTGAGGAGCAGGATGGTCCAGACCTGACCAAACACTGAGCACATGCTTCTCACCTTCATAGTGAGCACGTGAATCTCACTCGAATTTTTTTTTCTGGTGCCTGCTCACCGACCTACTCACCCCCTGCAAAGTACAAGTCAGACTGGTCGAAGATCCCCCTCCTGCTGCTGATGCCTGTCTTTCGGGTTGTTTTTTGGTCGTGTTTCGGTGTTGCCGGTGGTGGTGGTCTCTGTCAGTGTCTGTCTGCTGTTTCAAAGCTGCCATTATTAATTATGACTGCAATCCATTTGGCGTTGAGCCCTTGCTGCTCGCTTGAGCCTCGCAGCCGTGAACTTGGCCTCTGTTCCTAATACTGCTGCTGCTGCTAACTGAAATGAGACTTAAGCGCCTTAATCTCGATTTGTTCAACAGCAGCAGCAGCAGCAGCAGAAACTGAAATCATTTGCCCGTCTGTCTGTCTGCCCTCGACCTTACACACACACACTCACTTGTTTCGTAGGGTAGTTGTGCGCTTAGTTTTGTGTTGTAGTAGCACCAACTGACGAGGACGATCAAATCGACGATCATTTATTAATTTTTCTTCTTTTCTCTTTCTCTTTCAATTTGGGGTGAAGNGTTTCGTAGGGTAGTTGTGCGCTTAGTTGTGTGTTGTAGTAGCACCAACTGACGAGGACGATCAAATCGACGATCATTTATTAATTTTTCTTCTTTTCTCTTTCTCTTTCAATTTGGGGTGAAGATTAGCAAACAAAACAAGCCCAGGCAGTGGGAGACAGTAAAGTGAAGAAGAAGGAAAAGTTCAGCACACTACCCCTCAATGTGCCTGCCAGTCAGTCAGTTCAGTGCCTGTTCACCCTGGTTGCTAAAGCTACCGATGCTGAGGCAGCTTTTCGTGTTTGAAGCAGCAGACAAATGCCCCTAGAGGAAATTTGGCAGTGATGGCAGCTAGGAAAAAGCAGCAGCAGCAGCACTGAACTGAAACTGTGCAAATGACAGCGCCAATTGTGTCGCCATTCATTCATTCATTGTGTCCGCTGCTGCCGTTGCCCATTTCATTGCTGACTGTCGCTAATCTCCTCTGCTACCACCTCACTTGCTATCTTAATGGCAGTTTCAATGTGTAATTTTAAATGTGTTTCGTTATTTTGTAGA
>NW_016206921.1:0-2092 GCF_001687245.7 Rhagoletis zephyria
ATATATATATATATTAGTAGGAGCGAATATTATCTTGAGCGGAGGTGCGAGGATATGCTATTCTAAATGTCGGAAGCTATTTGTGGAATTCTCGTGGAGATGTGCGTGCGTAGATAAAGAGCTCTGGAAAATTGGCTGTCACAGTTGTCATTGAAATACATATTTGAAGTACAACAAATATTAAGCTATTTTGTCCTATGGGAGGTTTGCGTGTTGAGCTGACTGACAATGCATGAAAGATTATTCAACACAACTAGAATGCTTAAAGTGTTCTTCCTCTTAAGTGCTCTTCCTTTGCAAATTTATTAAATAAAAAATAAATCTAAAATGGCTTGATTTGAGACCTTGAATTTACTATTCTCAAGCGCCGCCCTTTATTTGTCTAAGAACATGGTGTAGAGCGGTGTCCATCGTTCTTCCCTTCGTGGAAGCGTGCTTATCCTACTTTAGCAACAACGCACGAAAGAAGTCATCTAGACCTGGTGACTTAAATTTAGAGAAAGAGTTCAACCCACAACCCAGTCTGGACGGTGACACGAGATTTCCAATAATGCTTCCTCTTTCTCTGATGGTTGGTTGCGCCTATGACTATGTAGCAGTAGTTCAAACGATTCCTCGTCACTTTGAGTAAATTCTCTTTCCCTACCAGTGTTTTAGACAAATCTTTTACGACCATAGCCCCCTTGATCGAAATCTTCAAAAAGCTCCAAGTTTGTTAGTCTCGGGCTACTAAAAGAAGTAGATAAAACAAAGTCGATTTAAGCATAACGAACGTACGAGTGATTTGTAGACACCCCTAATCCACTAATGTCTGCAATAAAATTGCAACACCGTACAACAAAAACAAAGAAATATAAACGCACGAAACAACATACTCACGAAGTTAGGGGCCAAATATACTTTTTGTTTCACCAGGACGAATTTGTATTGAAAATACCCTTTTAATAATTTTTTTTTTTAGTTTTTAAATATAGTTTTAATATTAAAAAAATCTAATTTTTAATATTTTTTTTACTTTCAATACCTATTCGTGCCTATGCACCAAAAAATTTTATAATTTTGAATTCTACACAATATTATCTCCTTCACTTGATATTCATATTTGGGGTATTCACAACAGTGTCGTAAGTGTCGTATTGTTGTATGTCGTGAACTTTAAACGCCTATAAATATGTTAAGAGGTTCGCAAAGTACCTTCAAAGTCATATTATGAATGTTTGCAGCGTTCAAAAATAGTTGGTTGTCGTTTCAAGTTCTCTAAACATTTATTTAAGCTTTTAAAGTTTACGACATACAACAATACGACACTTACGACACCGTTGTGAATCCTTCAATTGTTATTCTAAATTGCACTGAATTGTTTAAATAAGTTTTGGAACTAATCATATCTTTGCGATTTCAAATTCCTATAACAACNGTTTACATATAAGTAGATTATTCTTATTTTCCAGGTTAACTCCCTAGGCTATAAGTAGAAAAAGAGAATAGTCATACAAAATTCGACCCTCATAAATCGTTGTCCAACTTAGTTTTATCGATTATTTTTGCGAAGAAGAGGAGAAGTGTCAAATGTAAAAGTAAACAAAAAGGGACGGTAGCAAGGAAAAAGGGTTTTAAAGGTATTTTTAATAAAATATTAAGTTAAAATATATTCAAATTGCTTAATCAAGCAGAAAAAAGGGATCACGATGGCACAGAGTAGAAACATAACTTTTCCTTGATATGTGAGAATAACAAGCACAACAAATTTGAGGGCTAATAATAGAGCATTCTTGAAAAGTTTTTTGAGACATGGTGTTATCGAACTGGCTGTCGAGATAGGGCGATCTTCCACTCAGCAGTCGATATGCATTTGGTATTTTATTTTATTTCACATTGATATTTTCAGTTAATTAAATTTTTATTGTAATCCGTATTTAATTGTATCAGAAGGGTCCACAACCATTGTTATAAAGTTAAAAAATAAAATAAAGTAATTAGGTAAAAAATTAAGTAATTTTTTTTTCATACAAAAACTTGAGGGCGTTTTTGTTGTTAAATTGTTGAATATAATTGAAGAAACCAAAGATTCGAACTCGCTTAATCCAATGTG
>NW_016206922.1:0-2092 GCF_001687245.7 Rhagoletis zephyria
ATGTAAATTCCCTGTGGGGAAAATCTCTAGTAGTTCTGAACTGGTGCGCCTCTAGTACATTTAGATCCAGTACTGGTGCGAGATAAATCTCTTTTGCTAGCAAACAACTGGCGAATTTAACATGGCGATGTCTCAGGAAGTGTCAATTGCCCCCCGCTGCATCCGTTTTTCTATAGTTTCGAACCAGTTCTAAAATCGACAGACGAAGGTTTCATGATTTTTCAAACCTTTTGGTTCTTCCGTGTGTGCGATTTTAAATTGTTTTCAAAGAAATGTGTTTTCAATTTGAAATTAAATTTGTTTGAATGATTGCGCAAGAAATGTACATTTACATACCTTCGGCTGTAGCTGAGTTTGCAGAGGCGCTGGCTAATATTGGTTAGATTCCAGAAGATCCCAAGATGTTAAAATGTTAACACAAATTATTTGTTTTATATTACCAAGCTATGAAAAAGCATCTGCAAAGTGCATAACGGAAGCTTATTTGAACGAAAAAGCGGCCAAACACATATCTCTATGTAAAGTAAACCAGCCCCCCCACTGCATCCCTTTTTCGATAGTTCCGAACTAGTTCTAAATTCGTCACCTTAGATATACCTATGTATGTAGATTTCTTAAGGAAAAAGTGAAATAAAATAGTTTTTTTTAGAAGTATCACATTTCGCTGATTTTGGACTGGTGCGGATCTAGTTACTATCGGACTGGTTAGTTTTTGTCGATAAAGATCTAGTACGGAACTAGAAATTTGATTCACTAGTTAGCGGTTTCCCTGCTGGGTTACCTCTAAAGCTGAAATTAGTCGAGAACGCAGAACGTATACTTAAACGCAGTCTGTATACGCAGAATTTTGTCGATTACTGGAGCCCTCAGTGTCGCTTACAACACTGTTGCCACTCATCAATGCCTTTTCATAAACTTACCCTTTCAACTAAAATTTTACGTGCTATAATAGATTTTAGCTAAATATAAACTACTTAGTTTTCAACAACCTTATTCAATAGTAAATTTCAAATATTTTAAACATACTTTGAATAGGAACTTATAACTTTTTTACCATCTGTATAACTGACGAAGTGGCAACCATCTAAAGAAGGAGAAATCAGCTGACACGGAAAAATCTAAATTCCGCAGATTTCTGCGCTACGGGCTACAACTACAGAAAAATTCTGCGGTGTTGAGTTTTCATTTACATGGCGCTTTGGTAAGACAGATCGTGTCAGCTGACTCGGGTTTACGTACCGGTAGGTTTACGTTCTTGACTAATTTCAGCTTTAGTCTTGGAGCATTATCAGCCACTATATATATTCATATATGTACATATGTAAACATATGTAATAAAGCTACTACATGCTTGCAACTTAACGGTAATTATAGTAGTGCAATGTTGTAAGCGAACACTTGAACGCACATAAAATAATAAACATACATAGTACATATTAAAAAACTAAATAAAAATAAAATATGTATAGTTTATAAATATGTATAGTAAATACATACTCGCAAAATTAGCTTGAAAGCGAAAGTTGAAATCACCTTCCACTGCCCCATCATTCGCCGATCGTTTAAGACTTTCAATTTTTATTAATAGTGCTTAATTGCTTTATTGTTTAATTATTGTACATATATGTATGTGTGTGTGTATGTTGTATGTCTGTACGTTATCGCTTGATGTGATAACGAAGTGGATAGACAATAGACAATATAATTGTTGCTTACATACAGCAGCGGGGCACATGAATTACGCTTGAGAAGTACGAGAGAACCGAGAAAAGTAAAAGGGATAGAGAATCTTCATGCCCTTATTGATAGTACCGTTAAGTTGAAGGTCACATAGGCACGCTGTTTCGCAATAGTCAGATTAGTTCGACCTTATAGATGTAGATTTGTGAAATGGGAAAATATAGTATTTACTTATGTATGGGCCATTCCATACAATATTTACACCTTATATACATACCCGTTGTTAATACAAAAAACTAACTACGAAATTAAAGTTTTTTATTTTATACAAAGAAATGCCAATTTAAGTAGTCGAATTTTGTGTGACACATTGTTTTTTGTTACATTTAAAATCATAACGTTAAAGCGAACT
>NW_016206923.1:0-2092 GCF_001687245.7 Rhagoletis zephyria
CGGTTTGGAGTTAAAGCTTGCAAAACTGAATGTAATTTCGGTTGACAATATCGGGATTATTTGGACAATGAAAAGAACTCGTGTTTTACTGTACTTTACAAATCAATAAATGAAATAAATTGAATAAAGGACCTTCTTATTCGTCGAATTGTGCCTTGAATATTGACGTTATTTATTTTAAAGTTTAACTTTTATTCAAAATAATGCTTATTACCTTTGTATACACATATTTGTTCTGCTTTATGCATATGTATTTGTGGTTGGGGATTATTTTTAATTGGTCATATGCATTTATGAACCACAATAATCTCGCAAAATGCTTAGGGCGGTATTATCACTTGCGAAGCGAATGAATTTGGCGAAGCGAACGGTTTGGCGAAGCGAATGGATTGGCGAACGCAACTTAAATATGTATTAAGAGTGTTCGCTTTTACCAGCTTGTGCAAGTTCTTTGCATCGCGAACACGTTTAATACCTTCTCTGCCTTTTAATTGGCTTCGCCAAACCGTTCGCTTCGTCAAAATCATTCGCTTTGCAAGTGATAATACCACCCTTAAGGTGCTCGTGTAACATTCACCTTGGTATATGTTGTTGTTGTTGTAACAGCATGCAAATTGACAGTTCTTGGCAAAGATATTAATCTGGGTCGCTCGGGTTACGTAGACCCGACTGTCGTGATAATCTTGGTACATACTTTTACGTTGTATATCGTTAAAACTTGGCGTTTCTTTTATAAATTTTTTTTTCTTCAATACATACAGTTACTCCCAAAATTGAGCGTACGGCTCTTTTTTGTTAATATTCGCAATGTTTTACATGTTAAATATTTTTTGTTAATTTTATAACTAAAATATGGCTCATATTTTAGCAACATTCATTTAAATCCAAGACACTACAAAAATTAAGAAAAATCTGCAAAGTTTCAGCATAATCGCGAACTTTTTAATAAGAATTTCTAAAAAGAATTCTGGTAAGCAGTTTTATAGCCCATTAAATTTTAGTATAGTAATGTGCAAATTTCANCCATATTTTAAAACCAAATTAATAAAAAAATTTTAACATGTAAAACATTGTGAATATTAACAAAAAAGAGCTGTATGCTCAATTTTGGGAGTAACTGTAAGTACTTTTTATCAGGGACCGAGAACGCGCTCCCGTTCTGGTTTAACGTAATGTCAACAACGTTCCCGCAAAAGAACCAAGAGGGAACAATGAGAACGAAATTTACGGGGACGTTTCCATTGAGAACGAAATGAAAATGAACGTATCGAGAACATTTTCAAGTGGTGAGAACCATTATTGTTTATTGTAAGCCAGAGGAAAACTATCAGCGGGGTGAACTGCCCATTTATGGAACAATTTTTAATTTTCTGTGTAAGAAAAGTTCGTGCCTTAAGTTTTTGTTGACTTATTTGGCATAGTTATCTTTCAGTTCTTTTTTGATTAATTTTCTCTTCATAGAAGATTTGTTCCCGTTTCGTTATCTGTCAGAACGTTCCTGGGACTTTGTTCCCAAATTATTTTTCGAGGCAAAGTTCCTTAGACTTTGGTTCCCGTTTGGTTTTTGCCTTTTGTTCTCTTAAAAATGTTCCCGCAAGTATTGTTTGCATTTTGTTCGCTTTGAGAGCGTTCTCCAGGGTTTTCTTCTTATATAATTCCCGTTGATAACGTTCTCGACAGTTTTGTTCTCCCTTTCATTCTGCCGAAGGTTTTGTTCTAATTCAGATTGGGTTTTTAAGCGTCTTGGGGGGGAAAATTACGAGAATGACATTTAGTTTTGATCATACTTTTTGTTCTCGCTCCCAGCCTTTTATTTACTGAATTAAATATTTTAATCAAACTGAAAAGTATGAACAAATGTCTGGGTTTATAAAAAGGATCTTTCCTTTATGCGTATACTTCATTCATGCATTCGATATAAAAAGTGAAATTTCTGACTTTGGCATATGGGCCATTCCATTGTTACTGTGGGACATTTTACTCCCGAATGTGAAAGATATTTTTATACCCGAGCGCACTTGTGCACAAGGGTATTATAACTTTGTTCACATAACGGTTGTTTGTAACAGGCAAAACGAATCGAGATAGATAT
>NW_016206924.1:0-285 GCF_001687245.7 Rhagoletis zephyria
AAACCCAAGTGCAGCGAATAAACACACGCACTTGTGTTTATAAATAATCCGCTCGTTCTTCAATGGGTATGCATTTTTTTATGCACTTCTCAACTGCCGCAGAACAAAACCTACTAAAGTAGTTAATTGCTGGCACTCCAAATCATGCTCAACAAACTTGCTTGATGCATCACAACTCTCTCGGAGTTGTCTCACGGGGCTCTGTATTGCCTTCGGCATGCAGAGGTGGTACAAGAGCTACTATTGGCCACAGCGCCTACCCAATTTTTGAAGTTTAATAAATAA
>NW_016206924.1:310-2092 GCF_001687245.7 Rhagoletis zephyria
ATTATATACTCCACATTGAAATACTCCCAAAAGTTCTTAGAACTTTGCCCTCTACATAAGGTAACACCTTAACAATCGCCATATTCCGTTATTCGTCAGTTTCCTTGCCGCGAATTTGTAAACGTTGACTTCTGAGCAGCGTCAGGTGCAAAAATGTGAAAATTTAATGGAAAATAACGTCGCAAGTGTCGGTTTTTGTTGAAAATGTTGTAGTTCGAAAAATGCTCTATCAATTGAGTGCAAAAAATTAGCGCGGGCGTTGTTTTTTATGTGGAAATTTCGCGAGTGAGTATGCAAATGTGTTGTTAGTATATTCAGTGAATTAGCATGTAGGTGTAGATGAAAAGTCAAAGTGGGAGTTTGATAAAAATCATTTAAAAAATGAGTTTCTAGAAAAGTGAGAAAGTAAAAGAAATATCATATGTTCAGTTGATAGCTGTCGTCTGAGGTCGGCTGAGTTTTATAAGCATAGTGGTGTTCAAACTGTTGAAGGTATGCACATATCGTCGTTTAAACTTTAAAGTACCAAACCGCGTATCGTGGTTCTGAAAAACCTCGTAACTCAAGAACGATAGAATACAAGATTGCGCATTCCCGCAGAATGACATTTGTGGCAACGGGTAAACAAAGAATATGGCGAAGAAAAATGAGTTGACAGTTGTGAATTTGCAGTGAGAAAACGTGTTTTCTTCACGATTCACCAATTTCTCAAGCCATCTTTGAATATGGCAAATTAAGCACAACGTTAACAAAAAATATACAACCACCTTTGAAATGTGTCCAAAGAATAGGTCTTATTAATTAACTAATTAGAATTTTCGTGTTTGTATTGCAGGTGCCGAAAAAGTGATATTATCTTGTCGAAGCGCATGTTTTCCTGCAGAAAGTGGTCGATGCTTGCTTACCTCCGATTTTAATTTGTAATTTGTGGTATTTCAACGTTTTCCTCACTTTGGTGTCTAAATTGTGTGGCTTCTCCTGCCAACAGAACTCTCCCACTTTCTGGCCAAGGCGTCGTCGCGGGGAAACAAAAAAAAACTGCGTTTGGGGCCTTTGCCCCTACGGCTGCTGCAATTCAACACACGACACGACATTTTTATAAAGTTTTTATTACAAATAAAACGATTTTTACTTCAGAACGCACGAATTACTTCGATTTTTCACTTGAAAGTACACAATACGTTTGCAATACGTTTGCACTTGTTTATAAACAAAAAGTTTGTTTACGTATTGCCATAAACGTCAAAGTCGGCAAAACCAAAGTAGCGGTTTCGGGAATGCGCCACCTTCAGTTCATTACACCATGCTCGTAACTGACATTTGAGCCACAAAAAAGATATTTGCTCACCGGAATCTCCTGGCATCAAACCCTTATCCATTCATACCAAAATATCGATACTTAGATATAAGAAGGAGAGATAATTAGGGATAAAAGAGAGAACTTTGAAATAAGACAAGTTTACCCTCTCCTAAAAAATTTTAGAAACCTCACATACGAAGTTTTGCAATTTCTTGACACGCGGTTTTGTACTTAACATTTGATAATTTTTTAGTAGTCAGGGCAGTTTTCTCAAGTAACTTTTAAATTTTATCTGCCGTTCAAAACCATTTTTTAAATTTTAGAATTAACTTGAAAAAAAAACATTGAAAATAAATACGTACATATGCACATGGTCATAAATTTTGTTTATTAATTATATTTAATAAAATAAGAAAATTTCTAAGCTTCAAACGTCAAATTTTCTAATATAAATTCCACACTGACGCTTCCCTAAAAACCTT
>NW_016206925.1:0-2092 GCF_001687245.7 Rhagoletis zephyria
ACGTCGCAGAATACTGGTATCTATTCGTAGTTGTTATTGCGCTTCGAACAGGGTTAAGCTATTTTTTTTTAATAAATGCTGCCATATGCCGTTGTTTGTTTTGTAATTATTTTGGTATGTGTGCGCGAAAAGTTACAAATTTCTGGTTGATTATTCTTATTAAATTTACGCTGATCATATTTCATCGTAAGCTGGTTAATTAATGAATAGCACGTGAGACAATTTGGAGAATTTGTATCAAAAATCAGTTAACGTAACTGTAGCACTTGCTCTTTAAGGGGATCTGTTGAGAGAAAACTGTTTTTCTTTTTTATGTTTAACGTTGGTTTAATTGTTTTAGTTATCAGGTAGTAGTTTCATGTAACAATTAAAAAAATAATATTGTTTGTACTCGTTTACCTCGACGACAGTAATCATTATTAGTTCTATCGTTCCCACGACAGTCGGATCTACTTAATCGAAGCCACCCCCATTTATATCTGGCAAAGGACACCCGCTGTGGCTGAGTTGTTAGAAATGCGTACTACCCCTCCGTCGGACCAGGGTTCCATCGAACAACTTTATTAGAAAAATTTGTTTTCTAGCCCCGGTCACCTCTACGGTTGAGAGGTAGATGTCGCCCTATGAACTACGTACGCTACAACGCAAATGGACGACACGCCATTACTTTTTAAGTTTTATTTTTCTTATATTGAAATTAAAAATCTTTTTTTTTCGAGTATGTACTTTTTTTGTCAGAAATAAAAATTTATTTTTGAGCAGATCGAAAAACTTCAAACGCACCCCCGCTTTCCCTATAAATGTTTACTGGTGGATATTTTTTGCTATGCGCGCGTCAACGTATGCACTCAAAACTTACAACAGATTTATCGACCGCATTATTTTCTTAATACATACATACGTACATACACTCTCGGTCAGAAGCTGTTTTTGTTTAAATTTTTTTCGCTAGTTTTTTTTATAAAAATATGGTTAGTACTACAACAAAGAAAAAAAATCTGAACCTTGTGCAAAACTAAAGAACTTTTTAGTCAGATTTATAACAATTTTTTTGAGCATGCATTTTTGCAGCCCATTAAATTTTAGTATAAAAATTCAATTTTGAAAATTCTAGAAAATCGTGCTGATTTTTGAGATTTTTTTTTTTTTGGCTAAAGAGCTGTTTGCAGCTCTTAATGAAAACAAAAAATTCATATGAAATGGAAAAGAACTTTTCTTCTATCAAGTGCAGTTGCAGCTTTCAAGAAAAAAAAGCTAGAATATTTATTTCATCAAGAAATTTACAGCAAAAGCAAAGTACTTTTCCAACCAACAGAAATAATGAAAAATAATTCTTGTGGTGTTTCGTGAGAGCTGCAAACAGAATACATTTCCATACAAAGTATTTCAAAATTAATTTTATTTTCGATCAAAAATAAAATAAAATTTAAATAGTAATCAATTTTCATGTAAAAATCAATTCACAAAATCACCGTTTCGGATAGCGAAAGAATAAAAGCTCAGTTAGTCTAGATTTAACTTAATTTAACTTACCGTAAGAAATCATCAATGATTACTCAACACGCCCACTTAAGCCAAGAGCGGAAATATTTTGTTTTTGTATTTCCTTTTTCAACTATTTAATAGTTTGCCGCCTAAAATGCCACATCAAAAAAAAATGCATGCAAACAAAAATGTTTGCTTTCATTTATTTTTAAGAAATATCAAAACTAGAGTCTGGCAAGCCTGATTCTCTCACCGCTCTCAATTTCCGTAAGGCCGTGCCTTAAGAACCTAAAATCTACACGTTATTAAGTTTCTTACGGTAAGTTGAGTTCTAACTTAAACGCCAACACAGTTTCTCATNAACTCGATATACATATGTATGTATGAGCGATTAATATAAATGGAAATGTAATTATCAACTATAATTTTTATAGACATCGCAATTTTAACTCATCTTGCCCCTTTATCACTCCCTTCTTTTATCTGCCTCTCTTCGACTTGCAAAATGCAGCTATTACAAATTATTTCACAGGCCATTTGAGAAGTTCATGTACGAACATATTTGTACAAATATTAGGTAGGCGGATTAATAAACCACAGAAGCTCA
>NW_016206926.1:0-2092 GCF_001687245.7 Rhagoletis zephyria
CCTCACCACCTGATCACTTCAACTTTTACCCATAGGTTAATGGACCTCCCGATCAGCCCGACATGCTCGGCAATTAGCCGGCAGTCTCTCTTCTGTCTTATTCTGTCTATTCAGTTCATCGGCAGTTGACATTTGCTTTCCCCTTTTTTCTCTGTTTGGTCGGCAGCTTCAGCTTCAGACAAGCGTCCACAGTTCACCCTACACAGTGCAGTGTCAGCCAGTAACTGACATATTGATTTTGTCATCGCTCAACACGTCAACGTGTCGCCCTTGCTCGCCCGCGACACTGAAAGAGCGAGGAGGACTCAAAACGGTCACCAGCACAAGGACTTACACACAGCAAGTGACTCCTTTGCGCCCTCTTTTACACTCCCCCTCTTCTTCCTCCTTCTTCCCTTCCTCGCCGCAAATCGATAAATCATCGGCCGAATATTGGCGATAATAAATTATTCGACATCAACTGTGCATTAGTTTGTGGTGTATATTCTTTCTGTCTGTCTGTCTGTTTGTGTGTGTTTGTGCATGTAGTGCTGTGGTGAGGTCGAGCTGAGTGTGGAAACCGGCCCCTGCCACTGAGGTACGGTGAGCGTGCACACACATTCAGTGTAAAGTGAGTACAGTGACTTTTTAATTTATCGATCTAACTAACTGCCTGCCTGTCTGTCTGTCCAACTGACTCCCTCTCTTCACCTCAACTTGAGCGACCTCTTTCATTCTTATCATCGGCCAGTGATCATCCCGACCATCTTGCTAGCTTGTTGACACTTCATCAGCTTCACCATGACACTGCATCGTTGCTGCTGTCCTCCTCCCTGCCCCTCTCCTCTGCTGCCACTTTAACTACTCGTCTTAGTTTAGCTGCTCCTTTGACTTCTAAGCACTTCATCATCTCACTCTTGCTCTTCACACTCACTCTTCTTTAGCATCAGCATCATTCATTCATTGTTTCCCCTACTACTTGTCTATCCATCTGTGCTAATTGTGGCACCAATTGTGTGCAGTAGCAGCAGCACTGCACTGAATAAATAGCATCCTCCATACACTCACTTGCATTCAACCCATTTCATCAACTTCCAGTGGGAGCGGCAGCTTCTTCATTCAACACCTCAACAGCACTGACTAACCCAAATTCATAATGGATTTCCAATCTATGATGGAAACCTTCGCCGAGGCCTGGGTGGCTGCAAACACTCAGACGCCGCTCACCGAAGCCGCCGCCGCCGCTGCCGACCATGTGAGTTTTGTTTTTTGTTTTTCTTTTCTTTTTATCTTCTCTTCTCTTATTTTCACTTCCCTTCGAGCAGTCTATCTTTTTTGTTTTTTGTTTTTATATTTTTTCAAGTCTGTGAAGATGCTTGGCAGCAGTGGTTGTAGTGCCGCTTCTGCCGCTTCTGCTCACATTACGATAGACAGGCACTGAATCATTGTCACACTTTAGCTCTGGCAAGACAAGAGAAGTGAAAGAGAACGTCTTCTGCCATGCTACAAAGTTAACCGAGCAAAGCCGGCAGTGCTCAATTCTAATTGATGCGCAAATGTCTTTATTGACACTGAGAGAGAACTTGATAATTGCCGCCGACTCTGATGCTAGTGAGTGCTCAGCAGTGTGTCAGCAGCCAGCAAAGATGGTAGTGGTAAATGTGTGTAGTAAATGTGATGCTCTTTACTTTGCGAGATCTTCTGTGGTGCCCTTAGTGATGCTCGCGTTTCCTTCCTTCTCTGCTCTGTCCTGGCGACTGCCTCGCGTGATATCGCCCTCGTGAAGCAGTGCAGACGCCAAATGGTGGTGGCAGTGTTAAAGTGACAACACACGGCNTCTCTGCTCTGTCTTGGCGACTGCCTCGCGTGATATCGCCCTCGTGAAGCAGTGCAGACGCCAAATGGTGGTGGCAGTGTTAAAGTGACAACACACGGCATGTGTATGTTTCTCGCTTTCACTTTTGCAGCGGCCAGTCTCTTTCTCTCATGTACTCTCTCTCACTCTCATTCTTTCCCATCAGCAGACACACTGGTTGTTCATCTCATCTCTCTTGAGCTGGCAAGTGGCAATGTCGGCAATTGACGCTGTCGTCGCAGTCATCGTCGTTGTCGT
>NW_016206927.1:0-2092 GCF_001687245.7 Rhagoletis zephyria
AACGGTAACTTCGAGAAATACAAAATCTTCGATAAATCAGTAAATATCAAAGCTAATTTATTCAAAATTGATGGTTGCAACAATTCTTTACCAAGAAATACGTTTATGATAAAATTTTGGAAAATGGGCGTGGCACCGGCCACTTGTGATTACATATATGTATCTCGCTAACCGTTCTAGCAATTCGTGCCAAACTCGGTATCATTATTGTGCTTGCCACATAAAAGCAAACCGTCGAAAATTGTTGAAATCGGTCTTAAATTACGGCCGATTTTCATATAACAATAAATTTCAGAAATGCTTGAAATTTCAATATGTCGAAATTTAAGGACGCTAATTTACTTAAAATGTATACACCCCGGCTTATCATGTAGCGGTAGCTTTCGGCAAGGTGGAAAACATATCTTTAATACTTGCGCCGGGTATTTAATGTTCGGCTCCGCCCGAACTTAGACCTTCTTACTTGTTTTGTTTTTAAAATACTTTATGGTACTTGGAATACATTCCTGACAATACATTCAAATAGAAATTGCATTTATTAAAGCATTAACATATGAAAACAAACAAAAAAAGGCAAATCAACGCCGCTTATTTAAGAACTCTATTTTAAAAGCTGAAATTTAACTTAAAATATTGCTAATTATAAACAAAAAATTACACTTATTCCGCTTGTGTGTTAAAACAGAAAAATACTTGCGAGTTATAAAAACTTTGGTTATGTAAGAGTTAAAAAAAAAATAGTAACTCGCGAATTTTCCGCTTTCTGACAAAACAAATTTATACAACAGGCATGCAAATCTTTAAGCGCTGTTATAAAATTTTTTCTGAAATTTATTTGTGTTTCTTGCTGTGATCCTAAATTTTAGTCATGGTAAGTAAAATCTTAAGAAGTGAGTTGTTTGACATTTGGAGAAGTGTTGCTGAAACTTCTAAAAGACAACAGGGTGTCCGTGATTATGTGATTAGTAAATTGAAAGAAATATCTGATGAAAATGCTCGTTCCGAAGTAAATAAAGTAAATTAAGTAAATGACTTTAGATTCGTAATCAGCAACCTAGAAAACCCCCAGGTACCCAGTTACATAGAAATATACCGATTAATTTTTCAATTTCGTCCGCCATATTGGATACGCCATTTTGAATTTTTGGTAAATGACTTTTGATATGTAATCAGCGACCCAGAAAACCCCCAGATACCCAGTTTCATAGAAATCTACCGATTTTTTTTATTTTCGTCCGCCATATTGGATCCGCCATTTTGAATTTTTGATAAGTGACTTCAGATTCATGATCAGTGACTCAAAAATACCCTAGGTAAGAAGTGGTGTAAAGATCCATCAACGAGTTTTTGTTTAAATAGTTTCGTCCAGCTAGATTTGCGATCCGAACCACTGTGCTAATTGCTTGATGCCATACGTACATATGTACATATTTAGGTACGTATGTTAAGCTATCCAATACGCATTCGTGTGTTTATGTGCTGACGTACATTCTACGTGCGTAAATATGTCAGCGCATAGAATTCAAGCGACGGGTTGGAGACAAATCGATGTGATTTTGTTTTTGAAGTGAAAACTTCTTTAGCGGCGGGAGTGATTTGAAACTCGATGAAACGAAAAACGTGACAACAACAACAAAAATAATAGGCATTTGTCATGATTCAATAATACAAGGTGAGATAATTACTGGCAGCGGCGGTTTGACACTCCCTTACAAAAGGTTGCATTTACGAAGTACGGAGAAAGACGAAGAATGAAATCCCTTGGTGCGTAAATGGTAGTAGAAAAGCACGCAAAGTAGGCAATTAGTAGTGAAATTCCTTTTGTAAATTCCAATGCATTTGCAGGAAATCTGGCATTTTAAACGAAATATTAAACGTAATATTACAATATCTACGCCAATTACGTAATTTATGTGCTATTTAGCTGTATAAAAACTGCAAAAGGGCTCAAATTTTATATAAAACAACTGCGACTTTTATGTAAATATCCAAAAAAGTTTATGTTTTCATCAGTTAAATGTGCTTCGTATGTGCATATATAGTTACAAATAAACATATTGCACAAAAGCTTATCCTTCTATTTCACACCAAA
>NW_016206928.1:0-2092 GCF_001687245.7 Rhagoletis zephyria
GAGCCACACAGTGTCGAATTTTCGAGTCGAGTGGTAGTGGGATTCAAAACTAGAAGGAGGAGAATGTTCGACAAATCCAGTGACAATGCGATATACACAGGAATTTCAACACGAGCTAGAGTAACCAGCTGAGTAACCAGGATATGGAAAATGTAGAATGAAAGTCAGTTCAAAGCAGCTCCAGTTTCCCCTTTTCTTCTTTCTCTTGTGTGTGAGGATGCACTCTAATTTACAACACACACAGGCCCATTGACTGAGATCAGCTTTCAAAATAAAAAATTTGAATTTACTGCCGTACAGCAAAAAAAAACTGTGCTGAAACAATTAACTGAATTAAAAAAAAATTTAGTGCAAAAATATAAAATAACAAAAACAGCAAAACTGTTTTTGTATACAAACAAGTAAAGTCATTTGATGACAGCCTGCATATATTTTTACTTCTGATGAATAATTAAAAGTTGTCAGCCACCACCTCTCTCTTTCAGCAATTGTCAATTGACATCTGTCGATGGACATGATGATCACTACGACTACGACCATTACTCTGCTCAAATGGCACTTGAGCGAACAGGCCTGAACAACACTTAAACGATTTGGCGGTGAGCACATTACTGAGTGAGCACATTACATCAAAAAAGAAAAAGGGAAAGAGTGGAAACACATTGTGTGTCTCCTCGTCAAAACGTGTCAAAAGTGTGTGNCATTACATCAAAAAAGAAAAAGGGAAAGAGTGGAAACACATTGTGTGTCTCCTCGTCAAAACGTGTCAAAAGTGTGTGCTGCTATTGTCGGTCACTCAGTGCACACTCAGTGCTAAATGACCACAAAATTGATTCAACACACACTTTCACTGAAGCGTGTCGCATTTCTTTTTCTCTTTCATATGTGGTGTTACCCAAAAACTTGACAACAAGAGATGAAGAGGTAAAACTCTCACTGTGAAAAAGTAAAAAAAAGAGTACTCTTTTTCTCTAAATTAGTCATTTCAATTTCAAAGCAAAAAATGAAAACTGCTCCTAAACTGCTTTGTGCTGTGGTCAGTTCGGAAAAAAATATATATTTTTTGCAATTACCATGAGAAAAAAAGTGAATTTTTTTCAGTCTCTGGTCATTACCAGGAGATAACATGCATGCACAGATACAATTGGCTCGGCGGTGGGTGTAATGATGCCCAATGAGTCGGCTGTCCATTTTTTGTTGGTTGGGTAATTGAAAGTGAAATGTGCTGTCCACTGGTCAGCTCTGGACAGGTGTGATCCATTAGCGCCCAGTGCACACTGCACTGTGCACTGCACTTTCCATTAGGACTGTCCTGGGAGTCGCTCTGCAGCGTCGGCCAATGAAAAAATTAACTTTCAGCCCGGAAAACGATTCTAATTAAAAAAATAGGAATTCAGCCGCCGCAACAGCAGTTTTCTCACAGAAAGTAATCATTGCTGGCACTAAAAAGATTTCTTTTCCTAAAACTGTTTGTCCTTCAATTGAAATGTTTCCCTAAAACGATGCCAAATTCTCATGCCACCTTTGGTATTGACAGAGAAAAGCGCTGCAACTTGGCAATAAATCTTGTCGCTCAATGAAAAAAAAGACAATCAATATTTCATATCTTTTTTCCACTGCTAAAAACCCCACACTGAGACAATCACCAAAAGAAATTAAACAGAGAAAAAAAGTTCAATGTTATCCTTTCAAAACGAGGAGAAAACGAGGATAATGACAAAAAAGGTGCAAAAGAGGAAAAGATGAGGTGAATAGCAACAACAACAACAACAACAACAACAGGAACAGCACTGCTGACCCACAAGTCAAAAACAAGCGGCACCAGCAGCACAATACAATCACCAGTCAGCTAATGATCACTCAACTCTTCAACCTCCCGGCGACTCGATTTGTCGTCGATGCTGTCTGCGAAACACTGAACAGTACCGTTGCTGACAGAGAGAGCAAGGGGAAAGAAGCACTTGACCAGGCAAATGAAATGAAATGCCTTCACCATCACCGGCGCTGATGATGGCGGTGGTGGTGGTGGTGATGGTAATGTCGGTGGCTTAGCAGTAGAGCACACTTTGGAAGGAGGCAGGCAAACGACGTC
>NW_016206929.1:0-2092 GCF_001687245.7 Rhagoletis zephyria
ACAGTATGTAGGGATGCCAAGAACTCTGAAAGAATATCATAAATATACATGTTAACCTCAAAATATTCCTCAAACATATACATTTTTACATAAGCAGATATTTTCTATAGATTTTTTTTATATAAATTTAATAATAATATAATTTGATATTTTCATATACATACACAGACATCTTTCTTTCATCAATGTTACAACAACATTAAGAGAAAAACCTTTAATTGACATTGATGTGATTTAAACCGCAATTCGCATACCCATTTCTGAAGCAGAAATAACCAAAACGCGGGTCACATCGTATGCGGTATGTAATATTTTGGTATTGATTCTTTGAACTTACCAAATTATTATTGGTTAAAAAAATTGTCTGAATGTAAGGGTTTCATAACCTTAAAAACTGGAAGTTTCTTATATTTTGAATTTTATACTGACGTAATGAAACGTAGAAAATCGTAGATATTGAATCGTGCTGACGCGCCCTCGCCAATGCGTGACAGTGACACAGGTAATGCTCTACACTTTCGAATTCCTCCATGTCACCGCAGCTCCGACAGTAATCGTTTGACTCATACACATTATAATAGCGTGGGTTCCCATCAGGCAGTTCCTGGTGAGAACTACAATTACATGTCGGAGCAGTAAGTCGCTCCAAGCGGAGGAGAGGACGAGAACCCCGCATTTCCAACTAGGCGTAGGATACGTTTTGGTACACTGCGCGTGTGCTCCGCAGACCTCCTTGTGTTTGGCCCGTTGGATAACGTTATTCCCAGGAATATAATCTTTGTGCCGTTTTCCCATGTAGGTTTTAAAATTTATCTGACATGTCTAGCACTATATCATCATCATTTAACTGATACGGCCCTACAATGTATGGGCGCGTCATATACGATATCGTTATACTCGTCACGTAAACACAAATTTTTCGGATTATGACATACGTGAACGTACCCGTCATCCAATTCAGCCATGACGACTGACGTATCACGTAATTTTCTTTCGTACGGTTTTCGATTCGTGAACGGAGCCTTGGGGGGAGATCTGTAACCAGTTAGCGACAAGTTTCGGATCGCTATAGCACTTGTTGACGTAAAAATATTCATAACATACGTCAACAAAAATGATACCGATCCGAAAATTGTCGCTAACTGGTTACAGAATCTCCCCCCTGGACTCGAATCGGAACGAGAAACTCGTCACGTAAAAATTCATATTTCTGATTATAACATTCGGTACACAAGACGAGCAGTACGTTCACGACTGTTATAATCCGAAATATGCATATGCGTTCGACGCTAAGGAGATTGCTCTGTGTACCTTATGCCTATGCCTGTGCCTATGGTTCTATCTCCGGGGCATAGGGCCAAAGAAGCATAGACCCTTCTACTGGCGTTGGTTGGATCCACGCTTTGCTTCGCCAGCACGAAATTGGATTGTCCTTGGGCAACACTCAAAGTCATGTGCAGACTAGAAAACGTGACACAAAACCTGGTTTATACTATCGCTGGCACGAGACTGCAGAACTATGATAGCTGTCCTAACAGGACACAATATGGGATTGCTCTCAGTAAAGTTTGCAGAAAATGCATGGGGACGCGAACAAGGGAGACCCTAGAACACATCCTATGCCATTATCCTGCTTATCAAAAACACAATTGAAATATCTCGGAGCTCCAGAGTTTAATAATCTTGAAGACATGAGAACACTTGGGCCTCAAGCACTGCTGAAATACTCAAAAAGCGTTGACATCCTAAATGATGTATACTTCGATCATACTTAACTGAACCTCGATCTCCATCTGGCATCTCTGGGGACCTATTGGTCTATGTGGGGCAGTCAGCCAGCCAGAATAACCTAACCTAACCTAACACAACACTCAAGTAAAGATTATAGTCACGAATCGCTGTGCACTGTGTCCTTTCTCCGATGCATAGATCATGTTTGGTTGACGACCTCTTAATCCGACTGCATGAATATGGTGACGGTGCATATGATGTGGCAATATGATTACGGGAAAATTTGGCCGTTTTGTTTCAAGTACAACCCTCTGGGTGCCAATGAGGGCCTCAGCATAAATATTCAAAAAACTATTCTTGT
>NW_016206930.1:0-2092 GCF_001687245.7 Rhagoletis zephyria
TTGGCCATACAAGATTAATTTCCTTAAAATTTGGCTGGCAACATCTGGGGAATACGCTAATTGTTACAAGCAAAACGATATTTATACCAACTCAAAGGCTATTAAATTTAGGTAACTCACGTTCATATATCATTTTTCAATAAGACTACAAGTTGTCGAGATACATCTTAAGATAAACTTACAAAACAATAACACTTTAAGGACCCTAAGATGACACCAAAAAGCCGAAACACGTGAATTTAATTTTGGATCGCAG
This sequence comes from Rhagoletis zephyria, assembly GCF_001687245.7. Lineage (NCBI taxonomy): Eukaryota > Metazoa > Arthropoda > Insecta > Diptera > Tephritidae > Rhagoletis > Rhagoletis zephyria. The sequence continues at coordinate 257 of NW_016206930.1, forward strand.
ATTACGGCCCTGTATACGGTTTTTCTAGATCAGGTCATTTTCGCAAGATATCTTCATTTTAAGGTAGCATTGTAAATGAAAAAAAAAATTAAAAAAAAACAGGGAAAAGTTTAAAAAATAAACGATTTTTTTTTTTAATTCTATTGATCTGCGTTAAAACCTGTTCTTTAACCAGCAAATCAACGAAGAAAGTTGATAATAAATAATAAAGTTTACAAAATATTTCCATCCAAATTTATGATTTCATTAATACTTCATAAATGGCGTACGAGTAACATTCTCTCCTAGTCATATGTCATAAAAAAAAAGAAATTATTACGCATTTTCATTTTACCATTTACAGCGTTATATATGAAGAATTTTTCTTCGTTGATTGCTTGATGATTTTGTAAAAGAACAGGCTTTAATAAAAATCAAAAGAATTTACTAAAAATCTTTCATTATGTTTCACCTGTGTGTAATCAATTCTTGGAATTAATGTTTAACCATCTTCCCGATGGGCTAGAGACTTGAAACTTGGAACTTGGCTCAGAACCTGATAACAATGCAATATAAATGAATTATTCCGCTAGGTAGCACAGGTCTTTATATACTTGAAAATCCCGTATTTATAGTCCGATATGGTTCATATTTGTGTACAGTATATTCCGTTTAGCTGCTTATTCGCTTAGGTGTAGTTTACATAATTATAATTGCAAAACATATATATACATATGTATAAAAATTTCATTTAAAATTTTTCTTACCTTTTTACATCCATATTATGCATTCATTTGAATGCATGAGATACAACAAATATAGCTAGCGAAAAATGTATACAAATGTGGTCTTTATGTATGTACATATATGTATATGCATGTATGTATATTAGGGTGGTCCAAAAATGCATGTGAAATGTAAAGTCGGAATTTTTATGGTCTCACCCCGCAGGATTGTTATATACCGAAAAATATACCCTTTTTTATTTTGAAGTCAAAATATATTTAGAGCTCGCGCAAAGCGCTCAAAGCTGTCCATGCATTTTATATGGAAAATGAAACACCTTTTCGTAGAAATGGTATAGGATTTTCAAAAATCAATACTTTTTCATCGGACAATTGTTTATTTAACCACTTTTTCAGAGTAACTATAACTTATAGTTCCGCCAAAAGGGGGATACCTCAATAAAAATATTTAGTATTAAAAACTGTTAAATAAATAATTGGGTATTATTGTATTATTATTGGAAATCTCCTGAAGAGAAGCAAAGTTTTCCGATCGAATTATATTACTTTTGAAGAATTTTATACTATTTCTACAAAAATACTTTTGAAATTTTGGGCGCTTTGAGCGACCTCTAAATATTTTATGATATCAAAATAAATAATAGGGGTATATTTTTTCAGTATAGAACAATCCTAGGGGGTTAAGAGCTACAAAACTCCTACTTTGCTTATTTCGGACCACCCTAAGGTAACAAATCAAATAGCGCAAACATAAATTTACTCCTGCACCCACAATTTAAATTACATTTTGCATCTTTTATATAGATAATATGGAAATATATTTACAAAATTTTTTATACCCGAGGGCACTTGTGCACAAGGGTATATTAACTATGTTCGCATAACGGTTGTTTGTAACAGCCAAAATGAATCGAGATAGATATAGACAAATGTATACATTAATGTTCACAGTGAAAAGAGAAATCGATTAAGCCATGTCTGTCTGTCCGTTCGACCGTCCGTCCGTCTGACCATGTACACGATAACTCGAGCAAAAATTGAGGTATCTCAACAAAATTTGCGCTTTATCCAAGGTAGGTTTATGTTGAAAATGGGCGAAATTGGACTGTAA
>NW_016206931.1:0-2092 GCF_001687245.7 Rhagoletis zephyria
GTCCTGACTAAGCATGAATCCGGCGGCGCTCCGTATGTTCCCTAACAGTAAATGAAACGATATTTAAAGTATTATGTAGCTGGATAATAGCCACCTTAGATAGCACGCGGTATACGACTCTTTCGATTCTACACATTTCATTTGGGTCACCCTGACGGAAATGTCCCATTATCAGTCCAAAACTCATTTTTCGCAGAGGAGCTGTACCCCATGTGCCCAAAACAGACCACGGCGAGATAAGCAAATTCGTCACCATACAATTCAACGGGACCCCTAGCGGCCCGATCATTGCCCACCTGTTCGCAGATGGAACCATCAAAACGCAGGCCGATATCCACGGGCAAAACACGATGAAAGACATGCTAGGAACAAAGAATTGGCCGCGGCGGAGGGTGAGTTGGGGCAGACCATCGACAGACAGGAAGCCGAAGGCAAGATGATGTCAAGGATTCAGTTAGTCCGGAATCATGCCACCTGGAGCACCGTGCAAAGGAAACTGGAAAAGGAAAGCGCTGAGAGGGGATATCAAAAATTGCTGTGGCCACTGACTCACTGACGACCTATTTCAAAGGGAAAAAAAAAAGAAAGAAAAAGAAAAAAGAGAAAAGAAAACGATGTCTGAAAAGCAAAACATCTCACCCCCAAAGGAAAAAAAAAAAAAAAAAAAAAAAAAAAAAAAAAAAAAAAAAAAAAAAAAAAANCCCAAAAAACCTCAACCTCCGGAAAACTGAAAACAAGGAACGAAAGCACACACCCCGAAGCAAACATCGCATCCTGGAAAAGGCAAAACCACCAAACTGCGCACCCTAGCCATCAACACCCGCCACAGTGCCGAAAACCTTACGCTCCAACCTGAGCATAGCCCATGCAAACCGGGCAGTCGCCTCGAACCAACCCCAAATGTCATATGAGTCGTGCACGGCACGGGCCTCTTCGAGCATACGCCGGACCAAAAGCACCTCGCCGTCATAGACGGCCGGAACCTATAAAAAGTTAGCAACCTATCACCATACAAAATGGGAAACAAAACACGTACCGGTTGGCAAAGGTGGCGAGAAGCTGAGCACCATGCGCATTTGACTTGAGTTGGGCGGCGCTGGGGATATTCACATAGCGGTTGACCCCCCGAGGGAGCAGACCGCCAGGTCCTCACACACCGCATGCAAAATGTGGCGTCGACGGGTCGGGGCCCGGACAAAGCGGCGACGCAGAGGTTGGGCCCGAGGGGGTCACGGATCATCCATGAATCAGGGTCCTCCAAGATAAACTCACGGCCGCAGGAGGCAGCAGAACGGCGGACCACATTGACCACCTGGCCTAAGGTGATCTAGTGGAAGTTCACGTGGAACTCCGTATTTGCTAAGGCCATCAACCAAACTGCGAGCTGAGAGGTAGGTGGAGGAGTCATTTTTGAGGGACAAAAACGTAGCAAGGAAGAGTTGAAATTGAGGATGGATTAATTGAAGGGAAAACAAAATGACAAGCAGGAAGCGGAGTGAAGAAGAAGTGAGCTGGAGGACTTCATGATGAGGTCGACGAAGCCATATTTATATTCGTCTACAACAATGGACTATTGAGTCACAATGCCCATTCAACAACAATCAACCCATAGGGAATAATCATCACTTGTGAGAATTCAACAATGGCGTTATCCTCGCAACAATGGAACCCGACGGAGCTCAATTATGTCCCCACAAGAACTCAATAAATCCTGAAACACCTCAGCATAAGCAATGGGAATTAACCCCTGGGCCCAGATTCACCGCCTGAGACATCCTTGGATTGACAGACAACCCTGTATTTGACCACCCCATTGAGAGCTTAAAGGAATTACCCGGCAGATTTTACCACTGCGAGGCTTCACAACGGCCCACGGGAATGCATACATGAAGGGTCATAGTTGGTCTAATATTCGAAAATCGTCACCCGCCAGTTTGAAAAAAAATTATTCAATCAATAACTCCTACCAACTAGGCGTGGCTGGGCGTGAACCGCTAGGTGCCGCGAGGGAGGACCAAGGCGCCCGGCGGGCTGTAGGGGAGCGACGGCGGTGCTGACCAGTTGGCAGTGAGCCCGCCCGTTGGCAGTCGAC
>NW_016206932.1:0-2092 GCF_001687245.7 Rhagoletis zephyria
CATAGAGCAAATCTTGGGTCAGGTATATGAATTTCTTGTGTATTAAATTAAAAAAAAATATAAATAGAGGTGGCAACATTACATCACACTCCTACCCTGTCGGAAATACCAACAACAAAAATGAGGTGGCAACCTTCATTCGTTAATTCTGTTAAAAAGATTTGAAGAAGAAAGGAGTTTTAATTCGGACTTAAAAAATATTTGGCCAAGTTTAACTGTTAGCAAAATAGCTGTTATTTTCGGTCCTTGCTAATAATATTAGATATATGCCGCTATTTATGGGGCGCTCTACCCTAATTTACTTGTGATAAAAACACTTGCTATAGTGGGATACAAAACAATTTTATTTTTGTTGAAAGAGAGTTGAGTAAATGATGTCAATATCGCTAAACAGCGGCTACAACAACAAGAAGAAAGCAATAAAAATTCATACAAACATTTTTGGAATCAGTCAAGCGATGAATTATTGCATTTTTATTTAGCTTTCATACCCGACCAACAAAGAAATCGTTAAGGAATTTTATTTGTGAACATTGTACGTAGATATTAAAGGTATGCATCGGAATTCAGTTTGCTTCACTGTGAAGCTTTCTTCAAATATATGTATGTATATATTTGAATAAAAAGATAATGTATGTCTTTTCTTAACATTATGTTAAATGCAAAAATTTTAAAAGAAAAAACTTCATAAGTATTCCTATACTTCCTATGAAGCTTTCAAATACTACTGAATGCAATCAACAAGAGTATTTCTGCTGGTATATTTACAGTGCTTTAGTAGATATGTACATATGTACGTATATTAATCCTTATCACGACATATGAAAGAAAAAAGTTTAGCGTGTGTCAGTCTTATTTAAACTCATATGTCGAGAGAAAATTTTCGGTGTTAAACAATTTTTTTATCGCGTTTTTTGCTATAAAATTTTCGCCTGAAAAGGTCTTGCTCGGGACTTTAATTGGCCAATAAACAGTTTTGGCCTTCAAAACCTTTTTAATTTATCCCTTCGATAATTTTGGAACTACTATGCCTCGATTTTTATTTTATACTATAAATCTAAAGCTCTTAAAAATGATGACGACCTTGTTAAAATGGTTTAGGCTTTATTCTGTTATAGTCCTGAGCGAGGCCTTTTCGCCGACATAAGAATTTCCAAAATCAGATAGCAAATAAGAAAGTTATAGCAAAAAACGCGATTTATCGGTTTTTAGCGGGTACAAAAAAAAAAAAACAAAAATGTTTACAGCCAAAATTTTTTCTCCACATAAGTATTCAAATAAAATTGTCACACGCTAAACTTTGTTTCGTGATACGCCTTAAGGTACACATGTATTGTATAAAAATATATTTTTTTGATGTGGAATTTCACCGAACAGCGATTTAAAAAAAAAGTAAATAAAAATGTATGCCTTTTTTGCATGCCACATAATTGTCATAGTTAGGTACGTATGTATGTATGTATTGGTTATTGCCTACATCGGTTGCCTGTAGAACATGTGTATTTATTTAAATTACCATAATAAATTTATTAATAACATTTAAGTCAGATTTGCACTTCTGTCTACAGCACGAAGTCCAATATAATTGCGCTTCTTTTCTGAAATCTGATGTAATAATCTTTATCGCTGACTTATTTATGAAAGTATGTAATCTGAATACTGTTATTTACGAACACTGAACTCGGAAAAGCAATTATCCTATTTGAATGTATGCCATTTTACGAGGCTAATACTTGCAAGCCAAATACTGAGATAAGTTGTTTTTCAATAGAATTTTGAAATAGGGCGTTCTTGAAAAGTTTTTTGAGATAGGGCGTTTTCGAACTAGCTACCGAGATAGGTCGATATTCCACTCAGCAGTCGATATATAGTACTTGAAACAGATTTTTATAGGTAAAAAATTTTTATAGATGGAAAATCGGGCTTTGATGATTTTAAAAACAATGTTCAGTAGTCACAATTAAGATGAAGTCGACTCTAAATTTAGTAGCAGCTTTTTGACATAATTTTCAATGGGATATCTGTCAAAAATATCTGCAATCTAACCATAAATATGGATTTTTCTTAACTATCGACTACAGAGCCTTCTAAT
>NW_016206933.1:0-2092 GCF_001687245.7 Rhagoletis zephyria
AGACGATGCAACGGTGAGCTGTATGAACTTTACAACGACATGAACATAGTACAGCGAATTAAAATACAGCGCCACTGCTGGCTTGGCCATGTCGTTCGAATGGACCCCCACACTCCAGCTCCGAGAGTATTCAACTCGAAACCCGCTGGTGGTAGGAGAGGAAGACGGAGCAATCTCGAAAAACACTCATCCACATTAAATACTTAAAAATGCACTTATCTTCACCTGCCTAACCCCAAAAAGCTGTATAGTTTAATCAGCGTTTTGTTGCACATTCTCTCATTTCGATTACCGTTCGCGATTTGAGATCACAAAAAAAAAAAAAACAGCGCTCCTGTATTCGCAAGTTTATTTTACAAAGAGCAATAGCAGTTTGGGGCGAGGACTGATCCCAACTCATTATGATAAACCTAGACTCGTATAGTAAAACCTACAAGTCTTTTTGTAGCCAGGTTAAAATTTTGAATGACCAATTTGCAATTTTTTTCCTGAGTATTTTTAGAAAAAGTGGGGAAAAGGGATAACATTCATATCGGAGCAAAAAATGTAGTTTGTGCACATACAATAAAATTTCAAGAGAAATAATTCGGTGGAAAAGTTTAAACCATTAGCTTTTACACGAAAGATACTTTTTAACCGCTCTTTCGGAAATACTAAATAAAAACCATTTGGGAGGTCACTAGAGGCATGAAATGTTCTAGAATATTACCTGCCAGAAAATTTCACTCGGTCTGCTTACAGAAAAAATTTGTTTACAAAGAACGTAAAGGTCCACTGAAAAAAAAAAAACAAGTATGTCCGCTTGAAATATGCCACCATCTTTTTATGCTCTCTTTTAATAGCATTTACCTTACCGTCAAAGAAGTAATACTAGGATTGTTGGGGAAACATCGTTCTAGCAACTACGACAATTTTGTTTCAAAAATGNATACTCATCTGGCTTATTTCAGCAAGCGAAAGATGCCATTAATTACATTTGAAATAAGGCAATAGTTAAGTAATTGTATTTTATTCTATGTTAAAATAAATACAGATACAGAGGAAAGCATCACCGCAGTGTGTTCGAAGCTCCCGATTATGAAGAAGAGAGAGCAGAAGTATAGTTATAGGTAGAGCCAAGCCCCGAACTATCATCTTTGAAAATAACTAGTGTTGTAAAAGTAAAAAAGAAAGCAGGGCCATTCCATTGTGACTGCTGGAACATTTTACTCACGAATGTGATCAGTTGTGAATTATAACTAACAGCTAAAAATATGTTTTAACATAGAACGCGATAACTAATGTGGAAAATTACTTTCACAAAAATACCAAACGATTTCTTAGTTTTTTGAAACAATAGTTTGAATGAATGTGAGCGGTGGGACTCTGAAAAGGACTCTATTTTATCCTTGTGCACGTAAAGATGAATGAACAATGTTTTTGTGTTGTAAAATATGAATTATACGCTTTCTTTTTCAATAAAAATTAGGTTTACATAATATTCATAGAAATAAAAAAAATATTTAAAGTTGTGACTGGTGTCAAGTAATTATGCATAAAAAAAAGTTTCCATAGACGACAAAAATTACAACTTCTTTTTATTTTTTTAATATTTTCCAACAGTCATTAAAGAAGAGCACCCAGATAAAAAGTTGTTGCATATTTCAAGGTAACCTATTTGCCTTGCGAACTTTTCCGGCAAGTAATTTCTAGAACATTTTAACCCTCTAGGGACCTCTCAAATTCCTTTTTTCAGCTATGAATTTAAAACCAACGTTCCACGTATTTTAAAAACACTCGGGAAAAAAATTGCAAACTTAGCTTAACCACAAACAAATTTTGACCTGAGAATGTGAAAATATTGGGGGGTTTTCCTGGCCTAATCGCCAGTTTCATCAATCAATTTTCAAATTTATCAGACTGTTAAAACTTAAAGTGACAAATTTTCCGACTTGGAATCATTCCGCCCCCAGACAATGAGCTCGAAATTATTGCACAGTGTTATCAATGTCTTCCATTTTTCACTTTTTTCCACCAATTGTATACAGTTAATTCTAAAAAGCTTATGGATTATATAATATTTATCTTACGAACCAAATAACCAAGTAAGTCT
>NW_016206934.1:0-2092 GCF_001687245.7 Rhagoletis zephyria
CTTATTCGCAGAAAAAAAGTTGAAATTTGTAGACCAGTGTTATTTTTCTCTGAAGTACACTGAAAATTTTCGTACTTATCCTTTTAATATGTGTTGCCGGTAATTGTGCTGAACCTTCTTTCAGATCTTTATATTTTATCACATAAAGTTATTAACTGCTGTTTAGCGGCAAGTAAAAAGATTACGAGCACTAAAAACACCTAATTGAAAAGCAAAATTTACGCACGTCAGAATGCCATGGGCAATCCCGCGCACTCTTTTGAATCCAAAAAAAAGGAAACGAAAATTCATACATACGAACGAATGCTGTTAATCAAGTAAGTTATATACATATATGTATATATATTTCATGGTATCAATGCTGATAAATATCGTCATTGTTGATTGGTTTAACCAGTGGCGTAACTCAGTTACTCGATGTCAAAATTTGACAGTAGCTAAATTCAATTTGCAAAGGAGTGTATCAAATGCTCTAGCTACAAATATGTATGTCGCGCTTTCAATAATATAACAAAGTATTTAAAAATTTCAATTTTGTGGGAAAACGCAATCAAAGTTTTATCAATTCATACAGTTGGTATACAAAAAGACAAATGGAAAGACACATATCTTCACCATATTTGGAAAGTTTGGTTATCTGTTGGACTGAATATAATCTACTTATCAAGCTTATTTATTGCATAATGAAATCTTCAAAAACGTAAATTTTGCGTTACATCTTAATATTATTAAACGTGCGTTATGTACATTAACGTGGTCCATCAATTTTTATTCCTGCCACCCCACAGAACTGAATAATATCGAAGATAAGGAGACCCGTCGGGGCAGTGAGGTTTTCTATATATTTCATATAGGAGAAATACATTTTTTCCGTAGAATTACTATAAAATCGTAAAATATTGCTATTTTTTAATCGAATTAAATCATTTCCCTTCAGAAATCTTGACTTTAAAATTTTGCTAACAACTTTTTAATAACCGATAATCTCAACCCTTATTTAGAAAATTTATTTATTTTTTGTGTTCGTAACCACATCACGCACGTTATGATAATATATCTAGTAAAATTTGAATGCCAAATTTTTTTAATTTTCTGAAGTGAAAGGTTCTATTGGATCAAAAAATATTTATTTTTAACGATTCTATAGCGATTCTTCGAAAAAATGTATTTCCCCCTGTAAAATACATGGCAAATTTCAAAGTCCCCGCCGCACGGCTAATCATTAACAGATATCAAGTAAATAAAAATATGGAACTCCTTATTTTTGATATTCTTCAGTTCTGCGATGTGGAAGCGGGAAAATTCCGCGCCGCTTGAGACCAAACGAGGATTTAGATAAGACGTAGGCAGATGATATGGACGTAGTCAACCTGAGGTGCAAGAATGTAAGCGTAGCAATTTCTAGTTTAGAGAAAGAAGCGGAAGAAACAAAATACCTACTGGCAACGCATAAAAGTCTGCGCCTTATTTAAATAGTGAAGAGCATTGTCTATCTAGAATCCTACAAAAACTCCACCAGTAATGGCAGCCTTGAGATTAAGGGAAGTATGACTCTTACCAACAAGTGCTAATTGGGATCGGCAGCCAATTGGAATTGTCGAACAAAGATGACAAGACCTTAGAGGTTTTCGAGAGAACTACGGTATCTGCGCAAAGTTTATGGCGCCGTTCACGCGTGCGATGTGTTCCGAAGAAGATGAATTGACAAAATGTACAAGCTTTTATCCAAATGGCCATAATAAAGCGCACAACAATATCGCGTACGCTGCCTTGGGTATATTGCACGCATGGGTGATGACGCTCCAGTAAAAGGATTCTTCGACTCGGTGCCCATGGACCGATTAACGGTTGTAAAGTCAAAAAGGAATAAGAAAAGGAAAAATAAGATTGTTTTTTGAATTGAAACTTCTTTAGCGGCGGTTGGTTGGTTGGGAGTAAATTGGCAAACTCAACGGAAATTGCACATGGAAATGGTGCAACGGAAGTGATGCAATGGAAATGGTGCAACAGAAATGGTTGAGGCTGAAACAAGTACTTCTTGTGTGTATGCATATTAGGCCGGGTCGATTTGTGGGGAGGCAAAAAAATCGCC
>NW_016206935.1:0-2092 GCF_001687245.7 Rhagoletis zephyria
TAAGTTTTAAGAACTGTTTCGACATCTATAGCGGCGCTTCAAAGTTTTAGGCAAACAAGCTAGTTGAGGCAAAACAAGTAAACGTGCAACTTGTGGATGCAACACTTTGCGCGCGACACTTGCAAAGGGTTAAAGCGGTGGACGACATCGATGTTGTACCACAACGCAAGGACACATTTCGTAAGAAAATGCTAGAGCAATATGAATGCAAGTGGGCTTGCGAAGGACGTATGCAGAGGCTGAAAAACTTTCAAGTCGACAAGAAATGAAAAATGAAATGAAAACTTACTGCCAACGAGGCGGAAGCTAAGGAGGCGCCCAACAAACAAAGAATTTGTCCATAAGGTTTATAAGTATATAGGTATATAGATACATATGTATGTGCCCAACCCCATGCATATGTACATATGTACGTAGTAGAAGAATCTATATGGTTTTTTTTTTTTATAGCCGATACTCCTACACCCTTGCATCCTAAAAAGTATATAAATGCTGTGCAGCTGTGTGAGGTGAGCTGTAGCTTGGTGAACCAAAAGTGCTTAATGTTGCTGCACTAATACACAATAACAACAAAAATAACGAAATATTGCATTTCTAAAAGTAAAAAAAAAAAACGACTCCTAGCAGGCTGTCGTCTGTAGCCTGTTGCCTTCCATCACATTGTCGCCAAGCTGGCCAAGTTGTGGTTGTTGATTTTCTTGGTAGTTTTGTTTTCTTTTGTCGTTGTAGTTTGTTCTTCTTACGCATCCTGTTATGCTGGCGCACTTGTTGCACATTAGCATTGCTTGTTTTGTTGCATTTCGGCGTCGCCCAACAAGTGGCCGAAATGGAACGACATATGCCGAAAGGCAACAGGCAACAACCGAAAAACTTTCAACTGTTTTTTGGGGTTTTTTTTTGCAAACATATTACACAATCGTATGTATATGTAATAAGAAGTACGTATATGTATGTATGTATGTATATGCCTATATGTATGCCAGTAAATGTCTACTACATACGCAAGCTTTCTAGTCTGAATAAGGACGAAAGTGCATATATAAGGTTGAATGGAGACAGAAAATGCTAGAGATCTTAATCCAGGTATAACTATCTTTTTTAATAGCACAAGGTCCTTCTCGCCCAAGGTGCTTACAAAGCCAGAACTATAATTTTAGTGCCGATTGTGGCAAGTCATTAGCTTTTCGAAAGGAGCTAAAATACATATTTAATCCCAAACATACCGCCGCACTTATCTACATAGATGATTTTGCGGTGCAACCGCTTCAATAGTTTTACTAGGCATTCCAATACTACAGGTGAAGTGTTTTGGTCTTGCCCCAAGTTCGGTGGTACTTAAAATAGCAACATGAAAATTTTGTAATTTTTTATAAATTTTTGTATGCTTCGAAAGCGTTTTAGAAGAAATATGCTTTGTGTAAAATATGGGTTCTGTTGATTTTTTGCTTCAAATATATTGACGTGAGATTAAGAACGCGACAAAAAATCGAAGTCGTCCTCGACTACATCCAGAAATATGCAAAAATTTGCGAAATGCCACATAAAAATTTAAAGCGGTATATTTAAATTAAAGTGAATTAATTTGCCTTCTAATAGTAGTTGTCAGTCTGGAATATTTGCATTCACTTATTTCTTTTTTTTTTTTGTAGACATCTACCATGCGATAATTTTACGTGACGTTTGTAGAAACAATTAGTTGAAGCAATATCAGCTCATCATTACATTAACTACTAAAAACATCGTATATATTCTTCATATTTTTGTTTCAGTTCTGGCACAAAATCAGGGTAATTTTTTTTGTAAATATGTGATATATTATGTTTCAACTACATACGCCAAATTCGAACCAAATCGGACCATAAGTATGGTTTTTTAAATATTCCTGACGTCAGCGAGCAGGACCATTTTTAGCAAACATGTTTTTACTCGTTAGATATATTTAATTTTTTTTTTATATAAGAAAGTCCGAAGAAAATTGAAAAAAAAAATAGTTTTGCGCTCTGGAAGTCCATACTTACGCTCCCCTATTCCTCATATTTTCTCAAGATAATTATTTGTAAACTAGTTTTATGGAAAAAAATTAAAGAATGAT
>NW_016206936.1:0-2091 GCF_001687245.7 Rhagoletis zephyria
TGTTTGACTCAGAAAAAATCAGAACAACTGGCTTCATTTTTGAAAGGAACTCTCAGAATCGACCTAACTTTTGCTTACCTGAATTTGTTCCACAGNTGTTTGATCTATAATATGCTTCTCAGTTTCCTCAATAAATTTCATTTGAAAACAATCATAATACAAAACTTGCCGCTGCTATATCCATGCATTTCTTCTCAGAATACGACCCTGGTGAAGGTACATCCTATGAAACATCAAAGGACCCAATCCTAGTCACACAAAAGCAATTGGATGCAATTGTTGCAATTTTGTGTTTGACTCAGAAAAAATCAGAACAACTGGCTTCATTTTTGAAAGGAACTCTCAGAATCGACCTAACTTTTGCTTACCTGAATTTGTTCCACAGTGTAATTCAACTTGCAATGAAAGAGAACAGAAGACTTGGCAAGCAAAATGTTGTCTGCTTTTGTTTTGTATAAACATACATACATATGTACATATAGCAGCAGTTAATTTAATTTAAAGAAATGGCGTGTCGTCCATTTCCGCTGTAGCATGGCATATATTTAGGCGCAATATTTAACTTCTTCTGGCAGGGCGACATCTGGAGTCTAGAATTTGCTACAAATAGCTTTGCTACACTACCGCCGCGGCGCGCCGGCAGCTTTAACAATTTTTATTTATTTATTTATTTATTTATTTATTTACAGTCTACAAAGTCAAATGCTTCTTACAGACTAATTAATTAATTAAAAATAGAAAATAATTGGAGCTTAAATCTATCCAAACTTGCACTAAAATCGAGATCTTCATAATATCTGTTACATAGCCGAATTGATCTACTGATTGGCTCATAGAACGCATAACTAGTTCTATGAACCGAGTCGACAAGTAACCTATTTCGCCTCAAATCTCGCGGTGGAATATAAAATTTGAATAAACTGGCTAACAATGGACAATTGATATGCTCATTCATGACATTATATGCAAAAATAAGGGACGAACGAATTCTTCTTTCATGAAGAGTTTGGAGCCCCATCAACTTACGTCTGGCAGTATATGATGCAAGGCCATTCTGCCAATTTAGTTTAAAATAAGCTATTTTAGTGAACACTCTTTGAACCTTTTCGATTTTTGCTGAATGAGTATCGTAGTACGGATTCCAGATGAATGAGCAGTATTCAAGTCTACTTCTTACCAACGAAACATAGAGCGACTTCAAAGGCAAAGGATCTTTAAAGTCCTCAGAGTTCCTCCTTATGAAACCAATCATGGCAAATGATATGGCAATAATAAAGTCAACGTGCTTAGAGAAGGAGAGCTTCGAGTCAAAGTAAACACCTAAATCCTTCATCTCAAAGGTGCGGAATAAATCAAAGTCATTCAATTTGTAATTAAATTGAATGGTGTTATTAATTCTTGAATATGTTACAATAAAACATTTATTCCCGTTTAAAAACAAGCTATTCATGGTGCACCATTCTTCAAAACTATTAAGATCACGTTGAAGTTTAGCACAGTCCGACAGGTCTTGAACTCTAAGAAATAATTTAACATCGTCAGCGAACATTAAACACTTAGCGAATTTGAATTACTACGGCAAGTCATTAATGAATATAAGGAACAAGAGAGGTCCACAATGAGTCCCTTGTGGGATTCCTGACCAGGCATTAACAAGCAAACTTGATTTCGTAGACCCTATTGTAACAACAAGCTTCCTTCCACGTAAAAAGCAAGTTAGAAACTTTAAAAGTGTACCAGTGATACCATAGGCCTGTGATTTATGCACTAACAATGACTTTGTCAAATGCCTTAGAGAAGTCTGTGTCAATTACATCAAGCTGAGAGCGATTTTCAAAAGCTTGAACTACCTCATTTGTTACTAAAGCTAGATTAGTACACGGTACCAGGATAAAATCCGTGTTGGCAATCCACAATAGCACTGCTTAAATGATCAAATAACTTTTGATGGAGCATGAAATCAAATAGTTTAGCCATGGTGCTCTGCTTAACAACTGGTCTATAATTACAAATGTCATTGCGTTCACCAGATTTGAATATAAGGACTATTGAACATAATTTCCAAGGCTCAAGAAAAGATCCACTTTTTAA
>NW_016206937.1:0-2091 GCF_001687245.7 Rhagoletis zephyria
TAATGCATGAAAATCCTAACCTCAAAAAAATCACCCGTTATAACGCTTGACAGAAGAATTTGCTATTACATTGCAAAGTCAGAATTAACATCAGTGATAACAGGTAAGTCAAACGGTGAAGACGTGTTTGATCTCACCATTCTACAAATATAAGCCCTCGATGTGCGTGTACACCCCTACATTGCCGAAATTTAAATTATGACAAACAATGTTGTAACAGCCAAAAACACCGATATAACCGGCACAATGATGACACCACATCGTCAAACCAATATCGTCACCGAATTTCGCACTTTAAATGTGGCGAATATTTTCAAGCCGGCTGCATATTTCAATGCATTTAGTTGTTGTTATGAAAATATATGTAAGTACTTAAATGCGAGCATTATGGTGAGCATTATGAAGTGCGCTTAGGTGTTGAATGGAGAGAAATACAATTTTACATCGGTCCCGAGTGGGAGATGATTTTTTATGGCGTTACTGGTCACCATGGACTCTCCGTGATCCGGTAGGCAAAGAAGTTGTGGACCCAAACACATGCATATATACATATACATATATATAGCTGCAAGATGTGTAGGACATAAAATAGCAAGTTCACCGAGATTCCTTTGCCTTTGAAGAAGGAGGACACTAGTTCACTAGTGGGTGTACTAAGATGACAGCGGTGACACCAGTAGGCCACGTATGTATGTGCCACAGCTCTGTGGCAGCTGCGAGGACGTAAATTCATTCGTAAATTTATTCTCTCAATTCGTCGACTATGATTTTTATTACGAAAATTTAATGGGTACAAACCACATACCTAAAACTTTTCTAAAAATGTTTAATAAAAAGTTGATGTAAAATTTTTGTGTGCTATTATTAAAGTTTCTTTAATTTTTATAAATTTTGTACGAAGTTTGAAATTTGGATATATGTGGCACTGGTTATATAATCTGCTAAACTTTTATAAAAAAATTATATGTAAACATTAAATAAGCAAAAGAAAAATAACCAAAACTGGTCAAATTGTCACTTAACTTTATCAGCTGATCACAAGGATAAATATGTATATTGTTTAAATTATCGACAAAAAATTAAAGATGTATTGGCAAACCTTTTGATACAACAAACTTATCGATAACAGTATCCGCGAATAAGTTTAAAGATATTTCCAATTAAGTCGATGCTCATAACAAACGTATTATCGATAAGTATATTGACATAAATACAATCGATAACTTAACCGACAAAAATATCATTAAAGCTTCAAACATAATATCGACAAAATTTTCGATAATAATATTGCGAAAAAAAGGTTAATATATCGATAAACATTTCAATTTCCGCATTTAATAAATACGCGTACCCTAATGAGTGATTGTATGAGTTCATCAGCCGAAAATCTTTGCCAGCACTAGCAAATAAAACACAACAACAACTTTGTCATAATATGTATGTATATGTGTAGGTGTGTATGTAGATTCAAGCATGCAACTTTCATACAATAGCACGTACATGTGTATATACATATATTAGGGTGCATCACTGTTCATAGAAAAAAACACTTTACTGTTATTCCGTCGGAAATATAAAACTTACTACATTTTAAGACTTCCACCAAAATATTCGGGTGGAAATGCTTGCAAAAATCGAGTTTTTTATGAGTAAAAAAATATATATAAAGTTATTTTTTCTAAAAAATCTGCTCAGAAGATAGAAAGCGTAAGCTTAAAACAGTTTGCACAAAAATTTTTTAAAATTTTGCTAACGAACTATAATAAGTTTGTCTTTTTCAAATCGGTCTAGTTCACGTAAATCTTAATATATATATATTTTTATTTAGATATATAAAATTCCCCCGAAAATATTCGGGGAAAAAAATAAAATTTATTTGAGCTGGACCTGTTTGAAAACACCTCAAAAAATCAACTTTTTTTATGAATAAAAACAAAAATTATAAATTTATTTTTTCTAAAAAATCACCTCGGATGATAAAAGAGTTTAAGCTTAAAAAGTGTGCATAAAAATGTTTAAAAATTATATCAACGAAACATAAAAAGATTTTTTTTTTCAAATCGGTCCATTTCACGTAAATCTTAAACTTTT
>NW_016206938.1:0-2091 GCF_001687245.7 Rhagoletis zephyria
ACCAGAATATCCGATAATTAAGCATATGACCAACAAGATTTGACGATTATTCAGAGAAAACAAGCGAAAAAAGTTTTTAGTATTCTTTAACCTAGAGGCAAGAACTAGTAAACTTTTGGTTGACGGTGGTCGAGTTAGACTACCATCTCTTTCGACGGTCAAATAACATTGCACGGCAGCAAATCCGAGCTAGTCTTCTGATCATACCAAGCGCTGGCAACTTACCCAACAGACCGCCATCACTGTTCATAAGCCCACAGACCACCGATCACCTTACTCCTCCCTACAACCAAGTCACTCGAAATCTTAATACTTTACTTCCCTTCATCCCATTATGCTTAGCCTCGCATCAACAGGGATTGCGCAATGGACCCCTGCACCACTACTGCGCTTGGTGCCATAACTTCATAGATAAGTATGTATCCACAGCCTAAAACTAAAGCGAAAATGCTCACAAATCATTCTGGTGGCATAAAATCTGTCTAAAGCCTTCGATACTCCAATATGACGAAGGATATCACACTTTCATTGCTCCCCAATAGCAGAAAGTGTGAGCTTGTCAGCTAATTGTGCGGGAAGCAACAAACAATAACTCCACAAGATAGTGTACTGTCAATCTCCTGCATAAGTCATCGAACACACCCTTTAGGACTCGGATAAAGCAAGTTAAGCTTCAATTTATCTCAGAGGTAGACGGAAGCTACATCGTAACACAACCTATAAACTCCTTTCGTTTTCGGTTATCAGCAGAAACCCCTGGCTGTCGCTCTCCGGCTGCTACCGACACTCAATAGGCCCACCTCGAAACCTGCCAGAATTCCGCTCCCCCAATTACTACTGTATGTCTCCTCATGCCATCCCAGAACCACCTTCATGACGAGGGTTGTTTTGGGCTTAGATCAAACCATTCCATCTTTAGCCTAACAGATAGATCCCTACTATCCCGCCACGTAAGTAGACTTCTGTTCCGGAGTTTCTCCGTCAACTAAAAGATGATATAGCTCAGCACGCATAAAAACAACGGGGATGTGTGAAAAATAATGGAGTGAAAATATAAAAACGTCATTTTCATCCCTACGAAAGCATCGTGTCAAGAAGCCGTTCATCACCAATATATCTCCAACGAGCTATCAGGGGACACCAGAACTACCTTGATTCAACTGAAATCAGGCTGGTATATCAGCCTAATTCCCACAAGACCAGGTTTGACCGCAGAACACAGATACATGCGGTTTAAACAATACCGCGAATCTCTTTGCTTACATTAATTATGTTATGTTATCGAAAGGGGATGGGGTATAACAGCCATTTCGGTGAACAGACGAAAAGGCTTTGGATTGAACGGCTTGTAAATTCTGGCATTTAGTCCTGTTAGTCCCTGCCAATCACATACCTCTCCTGATATTCATCAAAAAAATCGTGACTCCGTATTTAGTGCCAAATAGCCTGTATCTGGAGGAATCGAATCTATTCGTCGAATCGGATTTGGACTATGTTAGACCTTTTGTCTCGTGTTAGTCCCATTTCGTTGGTAAAGTTGGGTGGGGGGCAGCACGATGCTTTCGCAGAAAGTAGCAGGTTGAAGGCGATCTGCCGATTCAAATGTACATATGTACATCCGCAAAGTATTTTCGGATGGCTTAAGGTATATAAATAAGTACATGGAGTTCTTCAAAATCTATGTATGCATATTAGCTTGGTTCGAGGTTATAGAAGAACAAGACATGATCCCGTTGACTAGCTTCGTTAAAATTTTTCCTCTTAAGTGGTTGCTTAGCTGCTGTCGTGATACCGCATTTTCTGTTGAAAATTTTCATGAGCTCCCTGCTCCTGCACTTCCGAGCTGAGATGTATTTTGCTTTAATGAATTTTTCTTCGCTAAACTTCAATCAACCGTCGCGTTGTAGGCACCACACGCCCAACATTGGTCAGCGGTTACCAGCAGCGGACAGCAGGGAAGGCGTGTTGCACGCATGCTAACATGTTTTTTTTTTGCCAATATTTCGAGGCTTTCATTCGAGCAACAACAACAGCTTTGTGGCGAGTGCGTGCTGGCGCACAACCTTCCAACGATTCGTCGCAGCAATCGAG
>NW_016206939.1:0-2091 GCF_001687245.7 Rhagoletis zephyria
AAGAAATGTGGCCGATAACATTTTCAGCCATAACACCGCACCAAACAGTGCATCGGGATGGGTGTAACTGGTGCTAGTGTGTTGCCCTTGGATTTCCAGAGCCCCAAAATCTGCGCTTCATCTGACATTAAAACATTACATAAAAAATCAATTTGTGTGGCTAATTGTGTAAAACGAATAGCGTATTGTAGTCGTTGTCGGTGCTCTTGGTGTAAGTATCCATTATGATTTTCCAAGAGATTAACTATAACATGCCGAAGGAAAATAATAATAATATTAAAAAATAAAAAAGTTATACATGTGTGTTACATTGGTAGGTATTATTTGGTCCACTCTGTTTAATACATTGAAGTTGTATATCGCTAGCTTAAAGTGAAAAGTTGCTAAGTCTCTTTTTACAAATTTTATAGGAACAAAAAAAACACTTATAGATATTTTCTTTCGCAAGTATTTCGCAAAACATTGAAAACAACATTTTGGCTGTTTAAAACGAAGCCAAAATCCAAATGAATCATAGGGATTAGATTTGTATTAAAAGATTTCGTACTATTTTCTCCATATCGAATTTTCGGTGCTTCTTTTGGACTTAGAAAATTTTCCTTTCATTGAATATAAGGGAGAATGATTAAAACAAGTACATTTATCATATTCGAAGCAATTCATTTTTAATTTATGTACCCTCCTGTATCAAAATATAAGATTTCATAAAAAGTGGACTTAACAACTTTTCACTCTAAGCTAGCGATATATTTTTTTTTTTTCAGCGGATGCAGGTTTCCGCCTTAAAACTCTGCCGTCAGCAAATATGTCCATCCCGCAAGGTGTCGCAAATTACTGGCCACTCAAATAAATAATCAGACACGAAATTTTGACATAACTTTAAACGAGTCTCGCAAATATTTTTGCGAGGTGTGTGTTATTTTTTCTTTTTGACATTTTCATAATGGATACACGTCCCCTTTTACAAATTTCGTAAGTTTACACATTGGGACGAGGCCTTTTATTATTCCACACATTAGCGAGGCAACTGGTTCAGAGCTAAACTGGCAAACACGGAAACATAATTTTGACATCTAGAATTAAAAAATTGGAAATTTTTTGTAAATTTTTTTCATTATATTCTTTTACGAAAGCTAATAAGAAAATCGCTGGACAAATAAAAGAGTGGTCGATAAGCAAATGTAAGTATTTAAGCAGCTGGTTCCAAATATCCATATGTATCCTAAGTATTTTAGAACTTTCTCTGGTTTGGGAATTATTTCGAAATCCGCAGTTAAGTTTGTTTTTTTAGTTAAGTACTGAAATATTTAATTTCGTTACCAGTGTGCAGTGAAATAGAAAACCAGCATTTGTTTTTAGGGCCACTAGTTCCAATTTAAAATTTTTACTTGTATGAAATTCAAATATTTCCGACGAGTAAAATTGCCCAAATAAATATGATACCAGTATTCTGGTGTCATAAAGTGCCGTGCAAGTTCTTTTGGTGTGATTGTGCAAGCAGCTGGTGTCGTGAATGTTGAAGTTAGCGTATTTGGCTTTAATTTCTTGCACTATGTGAGTTAAATGTGGATGAAAACATTGCCAAACTTCAGAAAATAATAAAAACTACTAAAATCAACATTCAATCAACATTGTGCTGTTCCCGCTGGGTGGTAAAAACAGAAATAAATTTTAATTCAACCGAAAAACGTCGGCGGTAAAAACGCTGCCGCCGCAATTATGAGCCATCACATACGCCTTTTGTGAGTATTAATTTTGACAGTGGTTAACCGTCGTCCGCTGCAATTCTGGGTAGAGCTTAAATCGTAAAACGCAAAAGGAAATTGAAATGAGAAACCGCCTAATATATGTACATACGAATCTATATTAAACTCCGTTTTCAGACTTTTGCCCGAATTTTTAATCAGGCAGGTTCTGCAATTCACTTCCGAGCGTAATTCAACAAAACTTACCTTTAATCCGACATTCGGGGTTCTGTGTTTCACTTTACGAGTTGTATTTCCACTTTCATTCGGATTCCAGAACCTGAATATAAAACTGGGAAGTGAAACACAAACCCCAAATTATGGATTCAAAGTGAGTTTTGTTGAA
>NW_016206940.1:0-2091 GCF_001687245.7 Rhagoletis zephyria
CTGCCCCTAA
Organism: Rhagoletis zephyria; assembly: GCF_001687245.7. Classification (NCBI taxonomy): domain Eukaryota; kingdom Metazoa; phylum Arthropoda; class Insecta; order Diptera; family Tephritidae; genus Rhagoletis; species Rhagoletis zephyria. The sequence goes on from NW_016206940.1 coordinate 11, forward strand.
ACCCACTTTCTTTGCTCTTTAAGAGAAACATTCCGTCAAGAAGAGCGTGGCAAACACCAAGACCATGGGAAAAGGGGGAAATAAATTTATACACGGATCGGTCCAAGCTTGAAAACGGGTTGGCTACGGAGTTTTTTCAAAATAATTAGGACTGAAACTATCCGTCCTAATTCCGGACCGCTGCAACATTTATCAGGCAGATATTCTAGCAATAAAAGAGGTGGCTGTGGACGTTAATACACATGCCGTAACGAAGACTACGACTAATATCTTATCGGATAGTCAGGCGGCCATCAAATCAATGAACGGTTGCGCAGGAATGCCTCGCAGCTCTAAATGATATTAGCACCGTTTTTAAAGTCAGCCTAATATGGGTAACGGGACATAGAGAAACAGAGTCAACATTGGGATACCCATGGCAACCTGTAAGTTAATGATTCGAAATAACGTCATTCAAGAGGCCAATCGGTTATGGCTAGATGAGGGCTCTTCAACAACAACTAGGTTACTATGGCCGCAGATTAATAGGAAAAGATTCCAAAGAACTGCTCAGCCTCTGAATAGAAGGAATTTCTATGGTCATGGCTTATGTAACCGGTCAATGGCTATTTAGGAGGCACGTTTCGAATAAATATTTAAGAAATTTCAGAGATGCAGAAGAGAGAGAGTAGAACATTTCTTCCGTAATGCGCAGCTTTAGCTAACAGCAGAGCGGGCTTTCTAGATAGGCACTTTTTCAGCTCTCTTGCGGAACTATCTGGTGTAGGAATGAAACCAATCCACCGACCATAATAGCTTCAAAATGGTTCTATGCAAAATAGTCACTAAAGTTACCGTGTTTCACAGTGATATCACAATGGCCCGACTGCCATACCAACCTAACCGAACCTGCGGTGTAGGTGCGGGTATTGTGTGATCTCGATTCCGCACACCCTTTCCGTTAAGTAAAGCCGCATCGATATTCCAGGTGGATCAGGCTACCGTACTTGAGTCCGCGAACGCCTTTTTAAACAGGCGATATGCCAGAACAAAAATTTCAATACTTTCTGGCAGCCTATCTGTTCGCGAAGCTCTACATAGCTACTTGTTTTCATCAAGAACGATTATAGAGTGCCATAGATCACTCAAAGATCTAGCCACTCAGAATAGGAGCTCCTTAATATGAGCAAGGATATGATGGTAAAGATGAGATGGACTTTCCAGCTAAACAAAGGGGCAGACACACCATTTATTCGACCCAGCTCATTTCTTGGATTCAACAACAATGTTATCAAGAAGAACCACAACAAGTAGGCAAAATCCTGAAAGGCCTTGCGATAAGTTAGAGAGGCATCATCACTCAAAGAGGTTGCTATGCCATAGTGACCAAACAGGCTCAAGCTAAGTAGCGAAAACCCAAAAATAATATGTGGAGCACCTAAAAGGTCAGAGGAGAGGGTTAATACAATTCTTGTGCATATTAAAGAACTAAAGCTGGAAATAGTGGGGCACAATAGATCAAATCTGCCCGCGACGGAATGGGCCTCTAGACCTAACGTTAGATCGCCATAACCATAACAAACGTTGAGAATCACAATAATTGAAGAAATATATTATAAGGCAATCAGTCGATGAGATGAATTTATGATATTTATTGTTGTCTGCGCTTTCCACACTTCACACCTGAAAATCTACAAAGCTGAAGCTGTTAAGCCATCAAACAAAACGCGAAATAACATTGCTGCATCAACAACGAAATAACCAAGTAACTGACGAGATAACCGGCCAGCAATGCAAATTTTGTTGTTTATTGACTTCAAAGTTTTGTTGCACACAGCGTAACGGCCGTGAATGCCATTTACGCATCCTTCCGTCGTACGTCGGCAAGCAAACAACTCATGTACAGTCCATCATCGCATTGAGTCTTGGCATTTTGGCTAGCCTGCTGACTCGACCTGCTCTGGCCTGACCAGACGCCAGTGAACCACAGCGTCGAAACAGGAATTAATTTTAAATTTTTGCGCGAAAAGCCGTCGCTACTACCGTGGCAGTTACGCGGGAAATAAAATTCTTCTGGCTCTGACTTTTGTTGTTCCTTTTAA
>NW_016206941.1:0-2091 GCF_001687245.7 Rhagoletis zephyria
TAGAGAATTTATTTATTGTGCACGTTTTATTAGAGAAAATCAATCCAGGCACTTTTTTGCAGGCTTTTTAGCTCAAGAAAGTATCAATTTCTGCTGCAGCTGCTGCTACTGCTGCTAAAGTCAGATAAACGCCTCGACTCGCCTCGCCTCGTTCATTAAACTGATCACTACCACATTTTCTTGCAAACAAGGTGATAAAAGTAGTAGTGGTTGTAATGGTGGTGCTAACAAGACAACCAACAAGATTGAGCCTATCAATCGTGCCCATCAAATAAACATGAAAAGTCAGCCAACTTATCAGTGATCCCTGATCGACTTCACCACCACTACAGCTACCAGTTGTCACCACAAAGTTTGGGAACTTCTTTGGCTGACTTTCTGAGCTTACTATTATTCCTCGTTGCAGTTTGGCTACAGGTAGAAAAAAAGAAGTGCAAACAAACAAAAAGCGAGAATTTGTGTACACAAACAAACAAAGTTTTAGAAGGCTGATTTGTTTTTTCAGCACTAGTAACGGCGACTTTTCAGTTTCTAGTGAAAACAGTGAACACTGTTCAATCGGCAGCACACAGGCAAACAAAAATATCTTATCAATCCTGCCTAGGCGACGTTCAGTCCAAGTACTACTTAGTAGTATTAATACTAGCTTTTCAACCAAAAAAGAGGATCGGTGCTGAAGGGCAGCCAATTCCGAGGAATCCTCTCTCTTTTTTCCTTCTCAAAGCCAACTCAAGACCAAAACGGCAGCCCAACAAGAGTCTTGTTAGCAGCCTGTCAGCCTAGCCATTTTTTTCCCAAAATTAGCTTCTGCTGCTGCTGCTGCCCTCTTATCATCACAACAAACAGAGGCGCGCACAACCTCGGTCGGTTGTCTTCAGTAGCAGCAACAGCAGCAGACACTATCACAAGAAGGGGGTATTGTTTGAAGAAAAGAGAAGATTTTGTTTAGTCGTTGTTGTTGTTAAAAAAAAGTTGCTGTTTGCACTAAACACTGTCAGCTATTCCTGGTATCGAGGTCCACGCTGGTGGTGATGATGGTGGTGATCAGGGCATCTCTCATGTGATCATCGCCCATCAGTTGTCTCGGCTGTGTCTTGTCAGTGTGGGAATAAGTTCGGCGTTCACTGTCGATAACTTAGTACAGCAGAAAATGAGGTACAGCAGCAGTGGCATTGCCCGCCAACAAACGAGCAGATCAGTTCTAGTTCAGCCTTCAAAGGCTGAACACCAACACCGCCTGCCTTGCTTTGATCAGCATTTATCAACTTAGATTGCTAAAAAACTTGTGCCGATTTTTTTTCGCTTAAAAATCATCAGCTTTTTCACAAACCATCAACACCACATTTACCAAGTAAAAATCTTGCATCGATGTGTCACCAGAAGTAAACGCAGTTCTCACTATCATCAACATCATCATCATGAAAATCAAGAAATCAACTGCTGCCAATCTGATGATGACCGGTCCGCTGGTGGTGGTGTTGGTCATTATCTTAATCTTTGCGTGTTTCAGCGCAGCTCAGTAATTTTAGCTTGTGAATCATCAGCTTTCCTTTTAAAGCTTAATCAAAACTTTTTTCCTGTTTATTTTTTATCAAAACAGCTGCCAAACCGTTCTCTTTCCTTCACGACTTCATCTGGGCGAGAGGAACACTCTTCTGGTGTTGTCCAATGATGACCCCACTAACTCGATCACCACCACTTCAAGTGCCACTTTGGAGCTCTTTTCCAAGGAAAGCCCCTCTATTCCACTGCTCAGTGAGCAGATTCAGTTCACCCAAGGTGATAAGTTTCTCAAGTTGTTTCCTTCAAATCAATCCTTATCATCTCTTATCAATTCTTTCTCTTCAGGCCAACTCACCGAGGTGTCCTTTCCTTTTGAGCTCACTAGCAGTGGGAACTTTCTTCCTAATCAGGCAGAAGACATCATCGTCGTGGTGGTGACCTTCCCCAACGGCGTCACCCGGTCCGCCTTTGTGGAAGTGTCCCCGGAGAACGGCTTCATCTACCTGCAAACTGATAAGCCGATCTACAAGGTGGAGGACACCGTCCGCTTTCGGGTACTTCGCCTCGACCGCCACCTACGCCCACTGA
>NW_016206942.1:0-2091 GCF_001687245.7 Rhagoletis zephyria
AAAAAATAAAAGCGCTATGGAGCGGATACCAGGCCTCTCCGCCCGTAGCCTACTAGGCAGTATATAATTTTATCCAATACAGCATCAAGGTGGACTTCTCCAGTCGGCCTCTCGGCCTCTCCAGCTATCGAATACCTTAAATTATTCCAACTATGTGCAAAGAAATGTTTAACCACGTCCTTTCGTACTAACCTTCTTTTTCCAGGAAGCCGAATACAACTTATATATATTTTTTTAAATTTATATGTTAATGTAGGTGTNTAGGCAGTATATAATTTTATCCAATACAGCATCAAGGTAGACTTCTCCAGTCGGCCTCTCGGCCTCTCCAGCTATCGAATACCTTAAATTATTCCAACTATGTGCAAAGAAATGTTTAACCACGTCCTTTCGTACTAACCTTCTTTTTCCAGGAAGCCGAATACAACTTATATATATTTTTTTAAATTTATATGTTAATGTAGGTGTGGTGGTTGAATGGCTCGACGGATGTTGCTAATAGCAAGGGGCCGGCATTAGCCAAATTTCCCCTCAAAACAGCTCGTTGTTCGAGGGTTCGGCTCAATCCGTCTACAAACAGCGCAGGCATTCCATTTTAAACACCAGCGAGCGAGCACGGACGCCTATCAACCACCACCCTTTATCTCACACAAGGTAATATTATAATTAATTAGCAATAAACCAAACTCATTTCAAATAAACGCATAGCAAGTCATTATTAATTTAAACAAACAAACTTGTCTTTTCTTTTCACTATATTAAAACATTGACTGGAATTGCGAGCCACATATGTGTCAATGTTTCCACGATATGTTTGCTGGTTTCTTCGAGTCAAACTACTCTGCCAGTTCTACATCTTCCCAACTAAATTCGGATCTATCTAGCTACCCCTTCTTTCTGCCATCATTTGATTGCATCCGAATTGCATCGATATCTGCTGCGGACGTCCTCACTCATTTGAATTGTTTGAAAATCTCATATACAGCTGGCCCAGACGGTATACCCACAAGTGTTCTTAAAAGTTGTGCAGAGTATTTGTATAAGCCTCTGACAAATGTTTTTAATGCTTCCCTAAAACAGGGTGTCTTCCCATCTTCCTGGAAGGATTCGTTTATGTTGCCACTTTATAAAAATGGAAGTAGGACTAACATCGTAAACTATAGAGGAATTGCGAAACTTTGTGCTATTCCTAAAGTTTTTGAGGAAATCGTTACGGAAGAACTATCTCACTCTATTACTTCTGCTATTGATCTATCGCAACACGGTTTTTGCAAAGGTAAATCAACTGTATCCAATCTTCTTGAATTCACTACTTATGTGTCTAATGGGTTTAAAAACAATCTTCGAACGGACGTGATTTACACTGATTTCAGCAAGGCATTTGATAAATTATCTCATTCAACTTGATCGAATTGGTTTCCCTCCTATTCTTCTCAGCTGGTTTTCTTCTTACTTAGTGGATAGGAAACAAAGAGTAATTTTTAAAAATTGTACCTGCCGGCCAATACATGTTACGTCCGGCGTACCTCAGGGCAGCAATCTTGGTCCCGTCTAGTTGATTTTATTTATAAATGACCTTCCTAAGGTGTTGAATTACTCGAAATGCTTAATGTACGCTGATGATGTTAAGCTCTTTAAGTACATTAGTTCTGCAGAAGATAGGGAGCATTGGCAATCTGACCTAACCTGCATTTTCGAGTGGTGTGAAGCAAATTCCATGTCACTCAATTTGAAAAAGTGTAAATTCATGACCTTCTCTAGAAAATCGTTCTACCCAAATTCGTATATTATATCTGACCACAATGTTGAGCAAGTGACCAATTTCATTGACCTAGGTTTAATTATGGATCCGAAACTAGAATTCAAGTCTCACATAAACTCCTGCGTGATTAGGGCTAGAGGATTGTTGGCTTTTCTTAAGTGCTGGGCCAAGGAGTTCAACGATCCTTATGTCACTAAAGTTATCTTTACCTCTCTAGTTAGACCGATTTTGGAGTATGCATCTATAGTATGGAATCGTAGTTATCAAATTCATAGTGGCAGGCTCGAATCAGTGCCGAAACAATTCCTGTTATTTGCCCTCAAAATTTA
>NW_016206944.1:0-2091 GCF_001687245.7 Rhagoletis zephyria
ATGGCTATAGGAAGATTTTTTCCTCTCCTGTAAAATTTTTAAAATGGGCATATATCGATATCGACATGCCTTGAGCGGAATTTACAGGGAGTCGTTTTCAAGTTACGTAGACTACCGATCTGTGAATGCCGTTCTGGGCACACAACCAGCTGACGTGGACAAGAAAGGGCTTCGTCTGCCTCGGGAGACTCGGCCCACAATACCCCAACTTTGATCTGGCTACTGAAACAGGTTAAACTCATAACTAAGAAAATTAGATGCGGATGTGCCCAACGACTCGAGACATCTCACCACATGCACACTAAANCTCATAACTAAGAAAATTAGATGCGGATGTGCCCAACGACTCGAGACATCTCACCACATGCACACTAAACCCCACTCAACTAACGGATCTGTGCCTATGGACGGACTCTATAGAGCTGCACGCTTCTTTGGTCTCCCGTTAGTTGAGCTTAACGACAACAATTGGCGGACTATCCGATCTGGATGGGTTTGTTGCAGCCGCTACAAAAACAACACTCGGCCGCAGCCGAAAAATTCCTATCACTAAAGGAATATGCATTGTGGCTGGTGATGCAATTACTTTTCAAAATTTATTCCTTGAAAAAAAAAAAACACTAAAAACGGTTACCATTTTTTTATCTCATCACTCCATTTCAAAAACCAATCCATTTACACTATTTACCGTCAAACGTCTTCATAATCCGCTCCAATCGTTGTGTCCAAATCAAAATTGCGATCAACTTTTCGGTATCTGCTGAGAATATCATTTAAGACTTGAATCTTGACGCAATGTTTGCGGTGATGCCTTCGTTAAGATATTAAATTACACAATCAACCACCCTCAATCAGATGAGAATATTGGGAGCGCAAAGTAAACTATTGTTTTTATTGTGGACGAAACACTATGAAAGGAGTTCATTTCACTTTTGAACAGGTCACGTGCTTGGGGGAGGATGCGTGCGACACAGGCAGGAGACAAAACACATTGACATATCCGGCGGAGTGAGTGGCGCATGGACCACACGCAGCGGCTGACACTTGCCGTAAGTACTCGTACTGAGTGTGATGAGCTAACAAGCGCCGTTAAGGGAAAGTAAGTAGTGCGGTGGAGCAGTGAACAAAATTAGCGTATCACGTGCCAACACTTTTAAAATGAAAGAGGGAAATTTAGTTAGCAGATCGATTTCGTATTTTTAAATTAAATGAAGATAGATACATATGTACATATGTATGCACGCACTTACATAAGTGGATGTTAAATTGCTTGAAACCCTCAGCTAGAATTTTGAAAATCAACTTGCGATTTGATAAGTTGTGAATGATTTTGGTCAGATTGCGTAATGTTAATTTGAGGATATCAAATATCTTGTTTTCGAGATGTACCGGAGGGTTTAATTATATTAACCTTCATTTGTTGAAGAGGTGAAAGATAATTAAGCTTTTACCTAAAACAAAATAATCAAATAAGATTTAAAGCAGTTGTTGTTAAACTCGAACGTATTCAAAAACAATAAAATCCTTTGCTCATCCAGCTACACAAAAATAAAAGACTCTCCGAAAGAAATGGCCACTGCAGCGCAATAACAGTTGAGTACGAAAAGTCGTTAAAATCACATCTAAATGTTCATTATCGAATCGTAAAAATTTCATTTGTGGTCCCTATGAAAATTTTCGGATTTGTAACTCTTTAGCCGACGCCAATCGTTTGGTGGCTCGCTTGCCTCGTTTGGCTTGGCCAAAATGCCTTCCAACCAACAAAGTGCTCCCAACTCGACCATCGTTAAAACTTAGATAACAAATTTTATTATTGCATTTTTATGCGCTAATAGCGCACTAAAAAATAAAAGCAATGGATGAGCGTATGCACATTAGGGTGGTCCCCTATATACCCCTTTTTTTTAAATCAAAAAATATTTAAGGGTCGCTCAAAGCGCCCAAAGTTTTCCATGTATTTTATGTGGGGAAAAACAACTTTTCGTAGAATTGGTATAGAATTCTTAAAAATCAGTATTTTCTATCGAAAAACTCTGTTTATATGCAGGAGATTCCCAATAATAATACCCAATTTTTTATTTAACCATTTTT
>NW_016206945.1:0-2091 GCF_001687245.7 Rhagoletis zephyria
TTTTTCTTAAGCGATTACCACAAAATTTGTAGAACAGTGTTATCGATATTTTTGATGCTGGATTTCTCGTCATCCATTGTCCATAACCGTACAATATTTAGAACGCATTGACTAGTTGAACCTTCGAAACCAGCTTACCCTTATGTAGTTATCAATTAGTTATCGACACTGCTTTTATTTCTATAAGGAAAAGTTAATTATAAAATATCGAAGAAAATGCGGGACAAAAGCAGGACACTTGGAAAAAATCAGTACATTTTGGGGGTTTTCTGTTTTGAAAAACTACGCAGGACAGACCTTTAAATAACAGTACGGNATATTTTTGTAAGAGGACTGTAGGTCGCTTATGTTGATAGGATAATTTTTTCATGAGATATTGACGAATAGGTTCGAAATGTACCAAAAACACGTTTTTCGAAAAAATTACAAAAAACGCTTGTTTGAAAGGAAAATTGGCTTGGAAAATATTTTTTTCTTAAGCGATTACCACAAAATTTGTAGAACAGTGTTATCGATATTTTTGATGCTGGATTTCTCGTCATCCATTGTCCATAACCGTACAATATTTAGAACGCATTGACTAGTTGAACCTTCGAAACCAGCTTACCCTTATGTAGTTATCAATTAGTTATCGACACTACTTTTCATTCGATAAGGAAAAGTTAATTTTAAAATATCGAAGAAAATGCGGGACAAAGGCAGGCCACTTGGAAAAAAACAGTACATTTTGGGGGTTTTCTGTTTTGAAAAACTACGCAGGACTGACCTTTAAAAAACAGTACGGTCCTGCAAAAAACAGAACGTATGGTCACCGTAGGTATATCGCTTTAATTTTTTGTTAAAATATTGGCGTATTCCTGTATGAGTTTGACACCTCTTTTTGCGACAACATTTACAACAACAATCTGCTTTAGTTTTTCTACATTACTTTTGCATCATTGCTCTATGTTAAAGGGTATTTTTTCATAAAATCGGTATTTAGAGAAATTTTTTTATTTTCTTCGGAGATATTATCTGTCAAAGTTCGAATTTTTTCGTGATTCTGACCATTCATGTACTTCTTCAAATCATTATATCTCAGGCTCTACTCATCGTAGAGACTTCATCCTAACGTCGTTTTGAAGACAAAGAAACGGGCATTCTGTATGATGGTATTGTCCTAAAGTTAAGCCATCTATTAACAGTTGCACTTTTTTAAGTTGATTTGCATAGTGAAGATCAGTAAATTTGGGGTTTAAAATTACACCATCGTAACCCTTGTTTAAGGCCCTTATTATGAGTGAATTCGATTTTCGATCTTCGCTGGCTATCGAAGATTGAAAGTGAAATTCGTATTATGAGCTAAGCAAGCGTGTCGAAATTTTCGTTAAGTATCGAATTTTCTGTCGAATAGAATTTTGCTTCCGGTGGTGTAGCGAAGTGTTAGAAAATTGTAAAAAATGTATGATTTTGCCTTTGTTTTCTTACTTTTTGGCGGTTAGACACTAATTTCAAACAAATTTTATTAATTTCATGCCGTGAATACTAAATACAAGCTCGAAAGGCTGGTTTCACTTATGAAAGAAAATACCAACACTCTGTTGGCACGATCTCTGAGAACAAAATCATAGAGCTGTTTATAGTTTTAATATATTTTAAGTAGATTTGGATCACAAAATTTCTTAAATATATTGTGTGTCAAAATATATTCGAAAGACTATGTACACTTAAATTCTCTTAAACATTTTCTCTCCCTGGAAAGTTTTTAAGCTCTCATCCTCTGACGAATCGTTGAACCAGAACTCCGTTGTACTAATTTTTACCACGTTTTTATAAACTCGCTTTTTTTTATTTCATTTTAATTTGCACAAATTTACATATGTACATATGTATAAGCACACTATTTAGTTTGCTCGATTTGTTAACAAAGCTTCTCAACGGTGAAAATATACTATTGTGAACAACCTAAACGAGCGAAATTCTTCACCGAATGAACGCCATAATACCGAATGAAAATTCGTTCGATCAGCACTTTCGACCACAGCCGAAGATCGCCTAATTCCTTATAAAAAACATGTTTCAAAAAATGGGAGTTTTTCAAGAACTATTTTT
>NW_016206946.1:0-2091 GCF_001687245.7 Rhagoletis zephyria
TCAATAAAAGATAATTAATGGATAAAATAAACACACGTGTGCACAATGGTAGCTTTCTTTTATTTTTTTATTCAGACGGCTTAATATGTAAAATGCATTTCTTCTTGAGGAAACCTGCAAAAATATCTTATTACCTGGGAACCGCTTTTTAGCACCTTAAAACCAAGCCAAAAAAAAATACCGAAATAGCCAGAAAAAGCACTCAATTGAGAAATAAAATTAATTTGTCTTATTGCTGTTTGCCTTGTTGCACACCCCCAGTAACGCTACATGCATAATTTTATTTTTATTTATGCATATTTCTGTTTACAGCTTTTCTGTAAGAAAATTAAAAACACTACTCATCTCTTATCGCTTTTGTAATTAATGTTGTCTGGTTCAATATGAAATGAGTCACAGGAACGTATGTATGTATGTACATATATTTATGCATTTACTTCGTCATGCCATAAATACTGTTAAAATTTGTATAGTTAAAGAAATCAATTTTTTGCATTAGATAGAATTTTCACATTCTTTTATTGAATAATGCATAGATAGTCCCACGGAAAACGAAAAATGTTATCTAAATGGATATTGGAGTTCTTACTAGACTTCGATGGAAGTCGAATTCATATTTTGTTCGAACTACCGCAGGCACTAGTATTTACTGAAATCAAATGCATTCTTAGTAATTTTCCCCTGGGTCAATATATACTAAGAGTACTCTCGGTGGGAAAAATAGCTTTTCGCCCTCTTGTAGTGGGGAATGACTCTTGTACTAAATTAAAAACCGACATGTTTGCCGACATTTTAAAAGTTAAAAGGTAATACTGAGTTCACTTTGGATGTAAAATTAAATATTTCCGCAAAGATATTATCTATAGGATTTCCCGCTAAAGTCGCCACCTCTAAACGCTTTCGGATTGATCTGAAACTTTGTATTTTTATGCTTTATATCAAAAAGAATAAGTCGAATCATTGCGTGCATACTCACCCAAAAATTTACTACTGATGCCTATTCCAATCATATTGCTCATAAAATAGTTGAGATACTCAATTTTGGTGGTCCTCTAAAATACATAATTATTCATAAATGTTTTGCCGACAGAGATAATTTAGAAATAATTATCAACAAATTTTAATTTTCTTTTGCTTACATTTAGTATCTTTTACCAATCCCCTAATAAGGATTATAAAATGAATCACTTTGTAATTATTGTAATTATTGTAATAGTGTAGACTACGCTAAAGACAAACTTTCAATGATAACGTCATGCGAAAACATTAAAACAGGCATAAATATTGCATGCTGCTTACATGGTATGACTTAAACGAAGGTTACGTAATGGGTCATATGAAAAGTGTCCGCGGATTTTTGGGTAAATTAAAAAAACAAATTCTTTATTGAAATTGAATTTTAATCAAGCTATTTTTCCGGTTTACCGCGGAACCTTGATCAATTGATTTTCAGTGGCTTCGGTTGACCAATTTTTTTCTACCGTCAAGAGAGTATTTCCAGAGACCAAAACAAATGGAAATCAGACAGTGCAAGGCCCGGGCTATACAGCGAATGCATTTAAACATCCCAACCAAGTTCCGTAAATTTGTTCGGATGGAACAATACTCCTTTTCTGTTGACTAATTCTGGTCACTCTTGCTTGATTGTTTCGTTCAAAAGGTGTGCGTAGCAGATGACCGTTTGATTGTTTCGCTAGGTTGTTGCAATTCATAATGGGCGATTCCCTTCCAAACCCACCAAACACTCAACATAATCTTAACATATAAATTTGCTATTTTATTAATAAAAAGGTGAACAATTGCTCAATTTATTTGCGTATATATGTACCTATATAAATATCCGACCATTATACATATCTATATATTTGTATATATGTATATACCAACGGTGGGCAAACGCGGCTCTTTGATCCAAATGTGGCTCTTTGCTTAGCAAAGTGCGGCTTTTTTTTTACTTTATCTTTGCTTAGAACATTTTGGCACTTTTTACTTTTTAAAATACATACATATGTACGTATTTCTATGCTAGACATTGTGTTGTTTTTTTTTATTTTATAACATTGGAGAATGAAAATTGGCTTTCTGACTTAA
>NW_016206947.1:0-2091 GCF_001687245.7 Rhagoletis zephyria
TTTTTTTGTGAACAAGTTTTTCTCAGTCGCTAGAGCGTCGCATACAGGAGTTGCATGCACACTTGCGGACAAATATTATCTTCATCCCTGTCTGTCGAAGGATCACATTGCATGCATTGTTACTAATAAAAAAAAAGTTCCTATCGAACGATTAGAAATCACGCTCGTAAATCAGATGACCTATAAATTTTGTTTTGCGACAAAGATCCTAAATTTTTATTGCTTCATTTGTTCAAACAAATGTATGTAAGCGCATGTTAGAAGTGCCTTGTAATAGGCGTGGCATTTGGTTAAGTCAAGAACTAATTCATTTGGAAACACACGAAACGCCCATCTGGGGTAGCTACTTCATTTTTTATAACAACCACTAATGTTTTTTGAGTTGCATTTGGAACTATACTTGCATAACTCTACTATCGTAAGAAACGCATTTATTGTGCTTTTTTACTGGAATTTGATTTATTATAGTTGACGGTTTTTTTACGCTTAACACCTAAGCTGTAAATTTTGCCAACATTTTCTGATTTAACGGAAAAATATTGAGAAGCAATACTTCGAGTTTGACAGTATATATTTTTGTTTATATGTGCATGTAAGCATCTGTGCGAATATGCAGTGACCTTTTTGCCGCAGGATTAGCAATGGATGACATTTATGGCCATGCTTTGGGCACTAAAACTTTAGCCGAAATGTCAACATCCCAGATTTACAGAGTTTACTGTAATTTTATGTACATACATATGTATATATGTAACAAAGCACTTAAAGGTTAATTCAATTTACTATAAGATTAACTTGCTTTACAATTCCTAAATATCTGCTCTTAGTTATGATTTGGCCGAAGGGGGCTTCCACATTGGGTTCCGGTGAAAATCGGGTTTCATAGCCATGGTTACTACCCATGGCACCGCGTTGGAAATTCGCCGAAAGCATCGATTTGAAATCGCAGGAAGAAAAGTACTTGATTGGATTGCCAGTACCATTTATTGTATGTCGCCTTGGGTAGGGAATGCTTCGGGGAGCGCTAGTCAGGGGTCTCAAGCTGCGCCTAACCCGAAAGTGCTCAACGGCGAGAAAGAAACCATGTCCACGGTCAGCACGTGGGTCGTAGTCGCCCTAATATTCTTTAGCTACAGTGTTTTTTAATGAAATTACTAAGCAGGCCTACACCTGTCCTGCGCGTCGTTGATTGGAGCCGAAATAACGGCGCCATCGCCAAACTGAAGTGATAATTTGTGACTAGAGTTATCTCGACAGTTACTTGAAGGTAGTGAAGGCAAAAACCAAGGCCGTTAAAATGGAAACCCCGAAAATGACGCTGTCTAAAAAAAATCATTTTACTTTTTTGTTTGTGTAATCAATTTAACCTTATTTATTAAATTGACCCTAGTCAGCTCATGCCTGATATACAGTCGAATCTTCCACATCTGCTAAGATTGATTAAATTTGGCGCTGATGCGACCCAGAGCGGAAGAGTTCTGGCTGATCTCAGCTCGCTTGCACTCTGTCTGGGACAAATGGGAAGAAGACTGACGTTATTATTGGTTGCGATATTAATTCGCGGCAATCCATTAGGGAACGTTCGGAGACAAATTATCGAAATGAGTCACGTCTGGAATTTATCACTAGCGAAGATGTAAGCGGAATGCCTCCGTGTTAACTAAATAAGTCAAATTGTTTAAGAACCCCTGAACTAAAGCACCAAAGATGGGAACCTTGGCCTCACTCTGTTTTTATTCTCAATAAGTATCTCACACCTTGGACTGAAGGGTTCTTAATGACCACTCCTTTTCGGATCGTTGGTACATTCAAAGTACTAGACGAAGCGCACCCTCTTAGAAAACCCTCTTAGGAAGCCCCCATAAAGTTTCACTTTAAGATTCAACAAATTTATGCACTAAATTAAAAATTTGGGTGTCTTTACACCCATTTTGGTATTTTTGGTAAACCTTTGGTTGTTCCTCGATCATTTTATCAACGTCCTTTTCAGCGTAATTTTCTTAAAAAACAAGGAAACATAATTATTATCTTAGGTTTAGGTATCAGGTCAGCTTTCACAGAGGTTTCGAAAAAAAAGAAAAATAAAATCAT
>NW_016206948.1:0-2091 GCF_001687245.7 Rhagoletis zephyria
GTCAAAGCGTGCAACTTTTATATCTGAAACATTTATATATCTAAACTTTTGCGATTAAAATCACTGGAACAAATTATATCTAAATGATAAGATGATCAAAGAATACCCATTTAAAAAATTGGTCAACGCAGAAAAGACGCATACAAGAGTACATACAGAGGAATCGCGATAATTCGTAACCGACTTCAAATAAGAAGGACGTTATCCATTCGTTGGAATATTTTTTTTTTATTTTACGATTATTTTGGACCACGTAATTATTTTTCGTTATCGGAAAAATGGTACCTCAAGGGTGGTCTCAAATGAGTTTGTTTAGTTCCGATCGCGGTAATCCACTATTTGACCACTAGTTTACCATCATGAAGGATAGATACAATTTAGAGCTTTAGATTTTCACTGCCAACGAATAGAATTAGTGTGTTTCCTTTATTTCGGTGGTTCCGTTGATGAGATTTTTGTCTGCGTTGATTCGCTCGGATACATGTGTCATATCTCGAATCTTATCTCAATGGTGCAGTTTAATTCGTTTAGAAACGCTCACGCGCGAGTGAGTATGTATGTATCAGAGCGTGTGCCATGTGCACCCACTACCAGCGAACAATGCACAGTGTGCAAGCTAGGCGGACAAAATTGTTTATCAAATTTTTTGGGGTATATTTAGGATGCTAATTTCCGACATAATATGAGTTTTTTTCAGATTGGCTATTCTTTGCGAATTTCGCAATAAATGACAGCAATAAAAATGTGTAATCTCATGATTAAACCACATTTTGATTATTTTTTCACGGTCACATACACATGCTACACATGGAATGTTAGAGACCATAAAATGGATTAAGGTAAGATAACGATATCCGAATACCCTTATGGCAATCTTCAAAATTAAAAATTAATATGCACCATTATTTATAACGGATAGGTTTGAATACGTAGGAGAAGTACAAAAATATGAATTAACAAACAACGGTGATTTTAAAAACAGAGCACTAAAGCACAAAAATCAATGTTTTATACAGATTAGAATTTGTTGTATAATACATTACCGATGGAAACTAAAAATGTGGAGAGATAATATATGCGGTGATAATTCTTACTGATTTTGGTGGGACAGTATCAATTATGAGCAAATTTTCCCGCTGAATATATTTTTAAAGTTGAGACGTATAAGTATTCCGATTTTTCATATATGTACCGATTAAATCCGTAATTGTCTGTTTTTTTATTAATTTAATAAAAGTCTCCCTGTACTCTGGCCCAAAAACAAAATTTCGTACAAACGTGGCAGCACTTTCGTTATCACAAAGGACATAGTATATAAGGGAGCCGTAAACAGAGCCAGCATCCTTATTTTCTATGATTTTGGTTGTGTTTTATTCTGTCAAATTAAGTACTAGTTTCAGTCCCTATCTATTTTTTTTTAAGTTTTCATTATTATTTGTAAAGTTTTTTTTTTAATGAGGCGATTCTAACTTAAATTCAGTGAAATTATATAAACGAAAAAATCATGGATATGAAAAATATAAGCAGTAGATACTGTGGCGAAAATATATGTAAATAGGGAGGAGACATTTTACCATTCTTTGGCTATTCCCCTTTCGTTTATTTAATGTTTGTTATTTTTTATGAAAATGTAGTTCGTTATCAAACAAAGAAANGTACAAAAATTCCCAAAATTCGACGAAGTTTCATCAAAATTTTGAGTTTAGAAACATTATAAGTACCGTTGATTTTTGGTAATTTTTTTTGTGGAAGGAGGGATTGTCTCCATACAAAAAATGTGTTGACCATTTGTATATGGAAGGAAATGTGCGAACAAAGAATTGCCAAAACTCAACGGTACTACTTCAAACTTGCAATAAAATTTAATGGGCTACGAAACTGCATACTCAAGACAATTCTAGAAAATCGGATCAAAATGTTTAACATTTTTACCAACATTTGTTAAAATTCGTCGAGTTTTTATAAATGTCCTACAAAGTTTGAAATTTTGACTTAAATTTTTTTTCTGATAAGTAGTATGTTTTATTTTCATAAAAAAAAAAAAATATTTCTTAAAAAAGAAAATTAGTCAAAACTTGCTAAAATGTCTTT
>NW_016206949.1:0-2091 GCF_001687245.7 Rhagoletis zephyria
ACTTTTAGTGAGGGATAATCCTGTATACACTTTATAACTTGATCCAGGGGTGAACAATTTAAGTTAAGCTTACGATTTAAGTTAAGACTAAGAATAAGTTTAACACTAAGATTAAGGTAAGGATTATTATCGAACAGTTGGAAATAAGTGCTCATAGCATCGAAGGAGATTAGTACTTAACACATATTTTATCTCCGCGTTATTATTCTTGGCCTGTGAATAAGTAAGGTTCTGCTCTTCAGTCCTTTAAACCTAAACTAATAATTTTTACATTACAAACCGATTTGAATTGGTAACTTTATTTTTGTAGTGGTTAATGCAAAAGTTCTTATAAGGCGTCGCGAAGCAAGTCAGGCATTTGTAGTAAAAAATAAAGAATGCAAAATTTGTTTCGAATAGCGGTCGCTCCTCGGCAGGCGAGTCTATTTCTGCCCAGAAAAACTGCTTCTCATCAAAATACAATTACCGTTCGGAATCGGCGTAAAACTAGATATAGATCCCTCCCCTTTGTGAGACAACATCAAGGCACACGCCACAAATCGGGGAAGCTCGGCCGAACATTAACATATTTTATAGTAAGAAGTTTCAGTTCAGTCGAGCGTGGGACCCACACACAACTTAGTAGTTTTGCAAGTAGTTATGGCTAGAGTCATCGATTTAAAAATATATGGGACCTCTTAAATTTAATTGCGAAACAATACTGTAATGTAATTAATATACTGTAGAAGAATGGGCTTCTTTCCAGCTTCCATAGAGGGTATTCATAATTGGCAGCTATGCATATCCAATATATGCACTCCGAAGCTGGCCTAACTTTGTTTNATTATGTTTTATACAAGTGTGTTTCATATTATATATAGTATGTATGTACTTATATGTATGATGTGTATGCGAGATATTCTCAAGGCTGCTAGCGGCAGTAAGTGGGCAACTGAATATGTTTTTTCTTATGCATACAAGTATACGGGGTATTCCATACCAAAACGGACGGGAACACTTCATCTGTTTGATTTGTTTAAAATTATTAGGGTTCATGCATCAACATAAATAATAAATAGATATGAAATTTGAGCTTGATTAATACATTTTTAAAAACATTACAGCACGAAAATAAACAGAAATCGATTTAATAGTTTTCCAAATATCTCAAAAAAATAAGAAAAAATCACACATACACACATCAAAAATTGTCTATGAAGAGAAATATTAAAAAAAAAATTTCTTGATAAATTTTTCACATACAAATTTTTTGATAAAAAAAACTAGTTTTTGAGAATATGTCTTCTCAAAAAAACGTTTAAAAAATCACAATGGTAGCTCTGAGTATTGCGCAATATTTGAGTATAGTATTATGGGGTGCACTCTACAATAATTTGAGTTATGCATTTTTTTACACCGAAATTGAGAGTAAAATTTTTTTATAACTTTTTTGAGTATGCAGTTTTGTAGCCCATTATAATAAATATAGTAAAGTGCAAGTTCTAAGCGATTGCAAAACCAGCGTAAATTTTTTCTAATTTTCTCTGAAGACGGTTTGCGCATTTTCTTGCATAAGAAAGAAAGTACAAAGAGACGTCACCAAAAATATTAAAAATCAATGTAATTTAGCAGTAGCTTAAAGCTTGCACTTTATTAAACTAAAATTTAATGAACTACAATACTACATACTTAAAAAATTCTAAAAAAAAAATCAAAAATTTTTTAATTTATAACGTACTAGTTTTACTCAACTTCGGTGTAAAAAAAATTCATAACTCAAACTATTGTAGATATAATACTATTGCGCGATACTCAGAGCTACCATTGTGATTTTAAAAAAAATTTTTTTTTTGAGTTGGCATTTTTTCAAAAACTAATTTTTTTAACAAAAATATGTATGTGAAAAATTGTTAAGATATTTTTTCAAATTTTTTCCTCGCCCCGTTCTCGAGATATTTGGAAAACTATTAAATTTCATATTTGTTTATTATTTTTGTTTATGCATCAACCCTAAAAATTTTAAACAAATCAAACACATGAAGCGTGAACCCCGTCCGTTTTGGTATGGAACGCCCCATACACATACTACGATTACTCGTCGTCGTCCATATG
>NW_016206950.1:0-1766 GCF_001687245.7 Rhagoletis zephyria
AATTCATTCATGTTGTTGTGTATTCCTTTTATGTTCCATTGTAGTACGTAAAAAGTCATTGTCCGATAAAAAAATTAACGTCCGGAGTTCCTCTTATTTGTACATTTAAATTTTCGTCGACACTGCTTGGGGATATGAAATAGCTATTGCTTTGAATTAGTTGTTGACTGATTCGAGTCATAGGCGAGTCAGTTATTAGGCTTGCTGTTGTCGGGTTTGTGCTTTTGTGAGTTGTAGCTGTTTTTAAAAACGTTGTTGTTTGTTCACTTGAAGGTTTGTCTAGATTCTGAGGAGTACTAGACGGCTCCTCGTTTAAAGAAGTTTTTTTGATGGTGTTTTCATCTATTTTATTTGTTGGTTCGTTATTGCTGTTGTTGTTGTTTGCTTGTGTTGTGATATTATTGTTGATGCTGTTGGCCTTTGCGGCGAAAGACAAAGGGGGTGATGCTCTCGGAAACTGTGCTGAGTACATTTCTCTTGCTTGTTTTAGTGTGCATTTTCTTTGAATTTTTATTTTTAGAATCTCCTTTTGTTGAACGAATTTGGGACATTTATTAGAGTTTGCAGCATGGTCTTCGTCACAGTTGGCGCATTTAATACGATCGCAGTCGTTTTGATGGGGTGGTCGGCTACATATTTCACACAGTGGATCGTTACTACAGTGTTTTTTTGTATGACCCAAACGCTGACATAATTTGCACCGCATAGGGTTTGGGAAATACTCCCTTACACGTGCTTTGTGCCATGAAATGTCAATTGTTTCTGGTAGCCTATATAGGTCGAAAGTGAGTAAGATTACTCCGCTAGGCACTGCTTTGTTTTCAATCATTCTTGTGAACTTGAAAATATCGACCACTCCCTCAGCAGCTAATTCCTTTTTTATTTCTTCATCGGATAGATTTTTAAGGTAAGGTGCGAAGACCGTGCCTTTAACGTAATTAAGATTTTCATGTAGTTTGCATTTAATCTCACATATACCTGGTAGTTGTTTCGTAGAAATGAATTTGTTAGCACTTTTTTTGTCTTTTACCAGCAACAGCAAGTTACCGTCCCTAAGTTCCGTAATGGTTTCTATGTCTTTACTTATTACCTGTAACGATCTTTGTACAGCAAAGCATGAATAGTGGGAAAGAGGCTTTTGTACATTTGTGGAGGAAACTACGACATACTTAGGGTTAGTAAGGTTTGTGGGGCTGGCTAGTTCGGGGAATTGTATAAGCTGCAGGTGTTTGTTACTATATGAATAACTGCACTTAGAAAGTATAGTAGAGTAGATAGAAAAAAACGCAATCAAGAACACAACCGTACGCGACGAATGCTAGTCGATGACTGAGCTCTTAACTTTAAAATTTGTTGTGAAAAGAAAAAAAATTTAGCTTTCGTTTTTCTGGAAAAAATTGAGTTGACCCTTTTTCGAACCATCTCAACCAGCTTGGGCCACTACATCGGCATCGCCTTCCGAAGAGGAAAGTTTATTATATACGATGACCTAAACGACATAGAGATAGCTACGAAGTCAACGCACAAAATGTTGCTAAGTCTTTTAATTTATGTAATTATATAAATAAAAAAATGTTATACCCATCGAAATCTATTATTTCCTACTTTTATTAAATATCACTTCAAGCGCTACGTAGTAACTTTCTCGATATCTCAATTCCATCGACAATGGAAGTTAGCGCTACATACCATTTTCTCTTAAACCACGAAAGCTACAAATTGTTTCTTTCCACAACAAATTTTAAAGTTAAAAGCTACAATTAATG
>NW_016206950.1:1909-2091 GCF_001687245.7 Rhagoletis zephyria
TTTTTTCCAGAAAAACGAAAGCTACAAATTTTTTCTTTTCACAACAAATTTTAAAGTTAAAAGCTACAATTAATGGCATAGTAACATATTGGATATCCCAATTCTATCGATTAGATGTATGGTGTCAAGTTAGCCTACATACCATTTTTTCTTAAAAAACGAGAGCTACAAATTTTTTCTTT
>NW_016206951.1:0-2091 GCF_001687245.7 Rhagoletis zephyria
AGGTGAAGAGGCGAACTAACAAAAAGCAAACTATGAGGGTCGTTTTGAGTGTAGAGATAAAGCAAACAAAAAAAGTTCT
The DNA here is from genome assembly GCF_001687245.7 of Rhagoletis zephyria. Taxonomy (NCBI): domain Eukaryota; kingdom Metazoa; phylum Arthropoda; class Insecta; order Diptera; family Tephritidae; genus Rhagoletis; species Rhagoletis zephyria. The sequence continues at coordinate 80 of NW_016206951.1, forward strand.
AAGGGGAAAAAAGAAGAATTTCGCAATTCGTGCAACAAGTGTTTGCGGCTTTTTCAGCAGAAAAAGTGCTTTGAATTGGTTGAAAATGCGCAAGCTTTTGCATAAACGGGCAAAAATCTCAAGCTGTTTTCACAAATGCTCTTCAAACTGCTGTAATTGCCGCCACCTGTGCTCACCTCAATGATAGCAGCTCCTAACTAACTACCACAAAAACTCCTTTTTGACTTTTTAAAATTTTACCCAAAAGAGGAACATTAGGCAACAGTCTCAGCCTCAACTTTTACCTCAACTTCTCTTAGCACACTCACCTCTTCTCTGAATAGTCATGAACTAATTAATCTTCATGTAATCGCAAATGTCTTTTCTCGTTCTCTCTCTCTTTCTCCCTCTCTGTCTCCTGCTGAGTTGACTTTGACTGCTTCTGCTGCTGCTGCTGTCGCTGATGTCCGAATCANTCCTCAACTTTTACCTCAACTTCTCTTAGCACACTCACCTTTTCTCTGAATAGTCATGAACTAATTAATTTTCATGTAATCGCAAATGTTTTTTCTCGTTCTCTCTCTCTTTTTCTCCCTCTCTGTCTCCTGCTGAGTTGACTTTGACTGCTTCTGCTGCTGCTGCTGTCGCTGATGTCCGAATCAATCGACAGGCTTGTTAGACGACGGTGCTGGCAAAAGTAGCAGCATCGTTTGACTGTATCATCTCTCCTTCTTTCTTTTTCTTTTTCTTCATTCACTCCTCTTTTACTTTTCTCTCTCTTTCCCTACCTCTTAATGAGCTAATTAATTAAAAAGCACACTCTTTATCTCTGCTACTCTTCTCTTCTCTTCTTCTTTTGCCCCTCTCCAGTGACTCCCCACTCTTGATATATCTATCTCGCCTGCTTCTCCATCGCTTTTACAGCCCCTTTTGGAGGACCGTCTGAAGCAGCAGCAGCAGCAGCAGCAGTCCGTCCATCCGTCGGTGTCTATGTCTTCTGAAGCAGTAGTCTTTCTCTTTTTCACTGCACCAGCAACAACAGCAGTACTTGCGAAATACCTCACAACTTCTCAAAAGAGAAAGCTGCTAAATGTGTGATGGAGAACAGCACCACTAAAAACTGCATGCCGAGATTATCACTCACAGACTGCAAAGCGGCAGATCGGCAGCAGTCGCCAGCAGCCTCTCTCTGAAAGCAGTCCTCACCGTCGTCCTCATCTCCTTACCACTGAAGCATGTGAGTGAGTGTGTGAGTGTCAGTCCTTANAAGAGAAAGCTGCTAAATGTGTGATGGAGAACAGCACCACTAAAAACTGCATGCCGAGATTATCACTCACAGACTGCAAAGCGGCAGATCGGCAGCAGTCGCCAGCAGCCTCTCTCTGAAAGCAGTCCTCACCGTCGTCCTCATCTCCTTACCACTGAAGCATGTGAGTGAGTGTGTGAGTGTCAGTCCTTATCGGCGAGGCATCTTCTGGCGACAGCGGCAGCCAGTGTCGTCTAGCTCGTCTCACTTTAGAGTGTCTACAGTTGTCCGTTCAAGTGATGCGAAATGTCCCTTCTGCTTCACTCTCTGCCAGTGCCACTGCCCAGCAGCAGCAACAACAGCTTTGCACTCCTACCACCGCCGATTGGCGCGCTTTTTATTAGTTCACTGATGAGCGACCACCTTTGAAAGGTCAACTTTGAAACTATGAACTAGAGTACTGGATGGAGAAGAAGAACCATCTTTCATCACAAATCGACGATGATTAGCAGCATCAGCAGCAGCAGCAGCAAACTCGTTGAAAGTGCATAGAACTTTAGAGATACTGGGTAGTACACTTTTTATCGTTTTCTACAACTGATACCTACTACTCTCTTTTCTATTACTTTACTTTAAACCTCCCCCACTTCTCTTTTTCTTTCTCCATTTCTCTCACACTCATACCCTAGCACAGACAAATCGTCAATGTTTTGTCCATTTATTATGCGCTTTTCTGCTTTTTTCCAAATCCTAAAACGGAGAGCGCTGCGAATTTGTCTTCTTTTTT
>NW_016206952.1:0-1280 GCF_001687245.7 Rhagoletis zephyria
TTATGAAATAAAATGCGGGAGACCGTTACCAATAAACTTTCAAAAAATTAACGCCAGTTTTCGTAAATTGCACTTTTTATAAAAAAACGCAAAAAAAGTCTCCAAAAAAAGTTCTCAAAAATCAACGCGATTTTGTAGCCGGTTGAAATATGCACTTCATTCGGCTAAAATTGAATGGGCTACAAAACTGCATACTCGAAAATAAAAAGTTAAAAATTTGGATGAATTTTTTTGAATTTTTGTGAACTTTGTTTAAAATGTGAAAATTTGATTTATATGGTTTATATTATAGAATGAACTATATTTTCATAAACAAATAATGCAAAATATTTTTCATGAAAATAATTGTGAATATTAAGTATATATGAACAAGGTGTACACCTCCATTTGTCGCCTAGTGAAGCGGAAGCTAATTTGTGGCGATATATCAATTTGTTGATTTAGTGCAGGGAAATGCATTTGTTTACATACAACATCCACATATTTGTACGTAGTAGGTGCTTATTAATTGAATAAAAATTTATAATAGTTGTAACAACTGCGTCAGCACAACTAAGTGCCGGTGATTTTCAGCTCGTAGTCGCCAGCTTATGTGATTTATGTTCCTATGTTACACTACTGACATGCAACTGAAGTTAAAAGGCAAAAAAAATACGCTTTTATAGTACGAAATGACTCAGAATTTTTAATTGAAAATGCGGAAAAAATCAGTACAGATTCAACGTGCACTTTTTCTAGTTTGTTTAGAAGAAAGTTGTATACATATTCAGCTCACATTCAATTCGATTCAATATGCTTATTTTCACATACAAAATTAAGCTCAAAAAATTGCTCTCTTTCACACGCACACATATCAATTGAGGCACTGGCCTTCACACTTATTGGATTATGTCTATGAATTTATTGAAAGCGCTTTCTTCGCGCCGATATTTTTTATTATAATTATTGTAATTTGTACATACACTAAGTACAATTTTCCACAAAACGTCAATAATTCTTTTTTTATACTTTCGGTTTCAAACCTTGGTTTGGATATGAATTTAAAAGTGCATCTTTGAAAGCAATCTTGTTTGTTAACTGCTTAATAAGCTTTCTGCGCATTGTTAGCTTAGGCCCAAATTAGCACTGAATCTACTGAATGAAATTTTTGAGAAATTTTGAAAGTTATTGGAATAATATTACTGACCGTTTTTGAGTAAAGTGAGACGAGCTGAGAGGCTTGAAGGGATGCCTTCAACGATTACTCCCGGAACAGGATTAATGGGTAGGTTATATCTATT
>NW_016206952.1:1623-2091 GCF_001687245.7 Rhagoletis zephyria
TAAGTACAATTTTCCACAAAACGTCAATAATTCTTTTTTTATACTTTCGGTTTCAAACCTTGGTTTGGATATGAATTTAAAAGTGCATCTTTGAAAGCAATCTTGTTTGTTAACTGCTTAATAAGCTTTCTGCGCATTGTTAGCTTAGGCCCAAATTAGCACTGAATCTACTGAATGAAATTTTTGAGAAATTTTGAAAGTTATTGGAATAATATTACTGACCGTTTTTGAGTAAAGTGAGACGAGCTGAGAGGCTTGAAGGGATGCCTTCAACGATTACTCCCGGAACAGGATTAATGGGTAGGTTATATCTATTGGAGCATTAAACACGGTTGTTGTTGTTTAAGCTTACCTATTTAGAGTCTATTTAAATTTTAGACCAGCTAGCCTTTCAAACGTCGCTGCAAGCACCCACTATATGCATTAGGGTGGTCCAAAAATCCATGTGAAAAAGTAAAGTCGGAATTT
>NW_016206953.1:0-2091 GCF_001687245.7 Rhagoletis zephyria
AGTGCGAGCTGTACTACTAAAAATTCGATGCCTGCGGAGCACTTTTTTCCCGACTGAAGTACACTTTAGAGGTAGAATTGCTGGTGGTGGTGATGGTGGTGGTGGTGGTCATTGTGCAGGGCGATTACGCTTAGAGATTGGGAAATGTCACGAAATGCTGCTGCTGTTGCACTCTTGCACTGTTGTATTGTCTTTCACCTTCACTCAAAGTTCAGGCAGACGCCGGCTGATCAGTTCAGCTGTTAGATTTGAAGGGGTTTTCAGTGGTGTTCTTTGTTTTGTAGCCTACACCTTGTGGACCACCAGTGGTGTCGGAGGGAATGGAATCGAGTGGCGTGTCGTGTGCCTGGTGTGTGTGTGTGTGCTTGCACCTTCAATCTGGGTAATTGAACCCTCGATCAGCGAAGATCAGTTGCGTGTCAATCACGGTGAAACACGGCCTGATCGAAGAAAGAGAAGATCCTCCGGTGCACCGATCTTTTTTCCTTTTTACCTGAGCTTGATTTTTGGCGGTGGCGGCGGCGATTAAGCCTGGTTCGCCACAAGTGCACCACAAATGCAGGACAGTCCACAGAATTGCCTCGCCCAAGCAATTACAATTACTTTGTGCTGGTATAGTGAGCATTAGCAGCCCCGCTCTCTCTCTCTCTCTCTCTCTTTCTCTCCCAGCTCATCTATCATTTGGCTGATGCTAATTTTTCTTTTTTGTTCTTCTTCTTCCTCTACCTGGCACTTCTTGTACCCTCATTTGTTTACTCTTTTCAGTGCGTTTTCAGTCCAATTAGACTCATCTTTCATCTGCTCTCTTTGTTTGCCTTTTTTTTGTGAACCCTCTGCTGCTACTTTAAATCAATACAACCACGACGTTTCACTGTTTGCTATTCATCGAATCTAACTGATCTCTTTTTCCTTTCTTCTTTCTTTTTTGCACACAGATTCTCGGCGTGGACAACAATGAAGGCTACGAGATACTGGAGGAGGAGGACCCGGACGACTACTCGATGCCCCTTTCTTCCTCTTCTTCCTCTTCTTCCTCTTCTTCAGCGCCTTCATCTTCCTCTTCCTTATCATCATCATCATCCTCATCGGCGTCCTACCTTACATCACCCGCTCAACAGGCGCCGTTTTCAGCCTCCTCCTCCTCCGATCAGCCGCTCTCATCATTAGCATTGTTGCGTTCAATCATCTACATACGACGCGCCAAAGAGGTTAGTGGTCGTTGCAATAATTAGTATCCACTGCATTTTTTTTTGTATTCAATCGACTGACCAGTTCTATTGACGAGGAGTCCATATTTGAGCAAATAGAGCAATGTATTCAGGCAAACAAGCAAACTAGTTAGCTAGTATTTTGTAGTTCCGCAGTCTTTTTGTTTTGTTAAACTGAACCGCTGAACTGATCAATTCTGCAGCTCATGCTAAAAACCGTTTGCCCACCCTGTTATTATTATTACATGGACAACTACTTGAAACAGCGTTTCTATTCAAATGGTTAATTGCTTTTTAAATTTGTTATTTTTAAAAAGATTGGATTTCAGTTTTCATTGTTTTCCGGTGATGAAATGGAATCAAGTTTTTGAACATTGATGATGAGATGAATGGATGATTTATGCGTCTATTTTTTTTCTTTTCATAATTTTTGAATCAAAGAGTTGCGCTTTTCAGCAACAGCAGTAGCAGTCTCAATTAAAACATGTGATTAGAGCAGTTTTTTTCTCATTGAGCACTTTAGCTAATGAGGCGACAGATCAGTGATGAATCAATTTCATCAGCGAGCTACTGCTGCTGCTGCTGCTGCCATTCCCATTACGGGGGCTAATAAATGGTACTTGGTGCTACCGAGCTTGGATTCGAGGAATGATGATGATGATGCTTTTTGATCACTGGGCAGCAGTTTTCTTTACTCTTTGGGTGTTCATTCCCTTTCCTTCCTCTCTGACTGTCNAGGAATGATGATGATGATGCTTTTTGATCACTGGGCAGCAGTTTTCTTTACTCTTTGGGTGTTCATTCCCTTTCCTTCCTCTCTGACTGTCTGACTGTCTGTCTGATCAGTGAGATCTGCTCCTCTAATTTGATTAGCCTTCTTCTT
>NW_016206954.1:0-2090 GCF_001687245.7 Rhagoletis zephyria
AGCGAAAATAAAATAAAAAGTGTCTGATACTTAAGTTCATTAAGAATTCGTGTGAAAATTAACTATTTTTACCAGTTATGCAAAACCAAAAAGGAAAAGAAAATAAGACAAAAAAAACATAGGCACGTGAAAAATAATAGGAACACGACATTTCGATCAGTTTCTTTTATTTGTTTAATGTTTATTATTATTATTATTTTTTTTTAATCCAGCTCACTATCTAACAAAAGCCATTTATGTAACTCCAAATTTCAAACTTTGTAGAAAAATTCCAGAAGATTTTATAACAAGCTTTTTATGAAGAATTTTTCCAAAAAATTGTAAGTATGCAGTTATATATCTGAGGAGTGGAGGATCGACCTATCTCGGCAGCTAGCTCAAAAATGCCCTATTACAGAATTCGGTTCAAAAATGCCCAATCTCAGCAGCCGATTCAAAAACGCCCTATCTCAACATATTTTCAGTTGAGATAGGGCATTTGTGAACCATTTGTGAGATAGAGCGTTCTTAAATCAAGCTCTGAAGTAGAGTGTTCTTGAAAAGTTTTCTGATATAGGCTGTTTTCGAACCGGCTGCCGAGATAGGTTGATCTTCCACTAAGCCGTCGATAAGCACTTTTTTTTGAAGAAAATGCTTGATCCCGCCAACAAAAAAATTATCATAAATCAACGCGAATTCTTAGCCACCTGAAACGGATAGAATTTAATGGGCTATAATACCGCGGGCTCAGAATTTTTGTAAAAATTCTTCATAAAAAGCTTGTTGTAAAAATGTCTGGAATTTTTCCACAAAGTTTGAATTTGGAGTTATATAAAAGGTTTTTGTTAGGTAATGAGCTGGGTTTTTATACAAAATTCTTAATAAAAAGTTTGGTGTTGTAAAATTTGTTAAATTTGTTCACAAAATTTTAAATTAGAACTTAAATTGTTTTTTTAGTTAAGGAGCTATATTTTTATTAAAAAAAATTAATAAACATTAAAAAACAAAAGGAAAGAAGTTAAAACTTGTCATAATTGCGTGTCTTTATTATTTTTCACATATGTATGTATGTATATATGCTGTCGAAACCTGAAGCTTATAAAATTAAAAATTGTGGTAATAAACATAATGCCGTTAAAAATGTAAAATGATTTAGTTTTCTGAAAGAAATAAGTTAACTGTAAAAACAAATACTTTTAAAGCAAGCTTTCCAAATATGAACGATATCGGACCATAAATACTGGATTACCAAATATATCGAGTTATTCCTTTTCATATAGTTAATATACATTCTAAATATGAACCAAATCGGACTATAAATACGGAGTTTTCAAATATCTTGACTCCTGCGCCATCTATTGGCTTAATGGATATTGCATTGTCATCGGGTTCTGAGGCAACTGTGAAGCTTCAAGTCTCTAGGTCATCGGGAAGTTGGTAAAAAATTGATTGCCTCTAACAATCATACATACATACACACATATAGAGCAAGTTAAATAAAAGCTTATAAAAATCATTAATTAACACAAATAATTACTCTCAAATATCCTTATCGCTCTATATAAAACTCATTTCGTTATGCGGTGTATTTTTATTAGACAGTGTCCGGGATCCTACCAACTACTGAGTTAATGAAAAGGCAATCAATAAACATAGATATGCATTTATTTATTTTCGGACAGATTTGTCTGAAACAGTGTTGCCACCAGGAGAATGAAAAAAATATACAGAAATGGAGCCTCCGCATAATGAGGGCCCAAAATTTTTTAAAATATTGAAAAGTTCATTTTCATGATTCTTCTAGTTATTAAAATTTGCACTATCAAATAGTTCGACATAACCATTTTCAAAAGTTTGTCACACATGGCTTTAATTTGTAAAGCAACGGACACTGTGATTGAAAAATTATATTCAACTCTTTAAGAAGACAGAGCGAGCATTTCATGAAATTAAGGTATACGGTTAAGTGTCGAGATCTAAAACCATTCAGATGCAAAATCGAATTCATCAGCCGATTGGATATGCTAAAGATAGTATGTATTTCAATTATTGAGAGAGGAAGTGATAGTTTTCTTTATTGTAAAAATCGAGTGCGATACGTCAAACGTCTT
>NW_016206956.1:0-2090 GCF_001687245.7 Rhagoletis zephyria
TCGGCGTGCTTGCAGTGGCGTGTATGCTGCTTCGTCAATACGACCACTCAAGCGGAGAATGCCACTTTCATCTAAATATGGCGATAAATTATACAGCGGACTATTTTTTGTGAGCGTACGTGACGCAGTCAAATCTGCGACTTCATTTGCAAAATGTTCCTGTTGTACCAACTTAAGGCTGGTTTTCACTATGTCATATTTTGACATCAAAATTTGTCGACATATTTTGACACAAGTTTAGCTCTTTCATCCGCACCTTCGCTGATGATATTATGAGCCAAAAGCTAACATATAGCTGGTATAGCAGCTCATGTATACAACTGAAGACCTATCCTGATCTAACTCAGTCGATATACCGTTTTCTAATCGCGTTCCAGATGCGTTCCAGATGCCTCACGATATTCACGAAATTCACTATTTGCAGGAACAGCTGTTTTCTCCATTAATAAACCTTATGGGAGGTGGTCACCTGGAACGAGTTCCTGTAAAAACTAGCAAATCGTGAAGCATCTGGAACGCAACTATATTGTGCGTTCGGCTTTCTCGATTTCTGCTGCTGAAAGTTGCGAAGGTAAATACGCCCCTATGGTATTTGTATGCACTTGAAATAAAGTTATCGCTCTAAGAATCCAGGCTACGGTTCGTTGTAACTTCGTGTATGAACTAAATGTGTCGAACTCGATAAAAAGCTGCTTGGCTGCATACATAACAGGCGGTCGGGCTGCACTTCATCTAGTAGCGTTGTTGATGGTGTTATTGGCAAGGCAGGCTAGTACCGTTCGTCCTGGCTTAGAAAGTCACCTGGCTTAGGAAGTCAACTGCTGTCACAGTTAAGCTTCGGTGGACTGGAGGGACGTGTGGCAACATCTGCGGGATTTTGGCATGTTGGTACCCATCGCCATTGTTCTTGTGAGGTTGAGCTAAGTATTTCGGCAATGCGATGGCCTACAAATGCCTTGTACTTTCGTTCAGAGGAGTACAACCATTGCAGCACAGTCTGTGAGTCACTCCAAAAAACCATAAGTTCGGCTCTGAATTCGTGAGCGCTGACTATTAATTTGCGCAATCTGGTACCTAACACTGCCGCTTCGAGCTCGAGCCTTGGGATGGACATCAGTTTAGTAGGTGCAGTCCGCGTTTTACCCATGACGAAACTAACATCGATTGTGTCTCTGTAGACCACACGCACGCAACGCAACTTGGATCGCATCGACAAATATATGTAGCTCAACTCTACACTTGCTCAGGATATGTGGAGAGTAGCATCGTGGCATCTTAAACAGATTTACGTTATGGAATTCTTTCCACTAAGGTAAGGTAAGGTATCGGATCGTCCCAATCAACCTCGTACCTCCACATATCTTGAATTAGAAGTTTAGAAAAAATTAAGAAATCTGCCAACATACCGAACAGGTCGAAGACTGCCATCACGATCTGCAGCAGCACCCGCTTTGTAGGAGCTCGTGCTCCGTTCAACACATCTTTGGGCACTCGATGAAATTTGGTGTTAAATGGAAAGGTGTCTTCTTCGGTGTTCCAGTATAGGCCAAGATTTTTCTCCGTCGTACCATTACGTTCCATATTAACTGCTTTTCACTCTGGTGAAGACGATTCATTCAACATTTGTTCCACCTCAGTGCAGTTTGAGACGAAGTTTCTTAGGTAGAACCCTGCTTCGCGATGGATTTGAATAATTTGTCGGCTGACTTTCATGGCTCGCTCTGGTGGCTCAAAGCTGACAACCAAATCATCGACGTAGTGTTTGTTGATGATAATTGATGATGCTTCAGGAAACTGCGATTTAAAAAGTTCTGCGTTTTGATTTTTCACGTACCCGGCGATACAGGGTGAGCAAACAGGCCCGAAGATCGTCGACGTCATCATGAACTCTTGAATTGGTTGGTTGGTGTCTCCGTGTCTCCATAGGTAACGCTGGGAATGCAGATCGGTCGGATGAACCCTTATTTGTGAGAACATCTCGCGTATATCCGCCGCGACCCCAATTTGACCTTGACGAAATTGCAGCGAAATGCGAATTAACGGCTGTGCCTGTTCGGGTCCCTTCAACAGTACTGAATTCAGAGACACGC
>NW_016206957.1:0-2090 GCF_001687245.7 Rhagoletis zephyria
GGTGAGTTGAAAAAAGTAGGGTGTGCGCAATAATCCGTTGATGGATAACATTCACAGCCCTATTAGGAAAAGTACTAACAAACGCCCTTTTTACTTAGGAATATGAAGCGCCAAGAAAACCACCTTGAGCATATGAAAATAAGGAAGCGCAACATGCGCAAATAAGCGGCATAGGAAGATTACATATTCACACCTTTAATTTCGCACACAAAAAAATTACTCATTGTTTATAAATATTGATGACGAAAAAAGAAAATAGATTGAATTCATAAAAAACATACAAAGGTAACCGCAAAAATACAAAATAAATAACATATAAAGATATGTATGTACATACATATTAGCGAATTTCCAGAGTATTTCACTGCAGTGCAGCAGCATTTTTCATCCTTTGTTTACTTGTCTTGATATAACGCATTTGCACCTTAAGCTTTTTTCTTTGCGTTTGTTTTGTAACCGCCCAAAGCGCTCAAATACGTATCTAAACATACTTGTTCGGCATTATTAAGCATGTGATTCTGCAAGGCGTTTGCTTGCGAACGTCTAAAAGGCAGCGACAAAAAAAAAAAGCTAATCAATATACTTAGAATTCAAATTCTCATAAATCAATGTCCAAAAAGGATTTAACGTAACGCATGCAAAGACTTGTGTAAATTGCAATTAATAGCCCTAGCTACTCACATATCGGATAACACATTCCTATCGTTCACATTTAAATTCCACGTATAGTGATTTAGGTGCTTCAATGCCACCAAACGATTGCCACCTGTGGTGGCAGGTAGTTTCTGTAGCGATTGTTGTAATATTTGCAGTACTTGCAGAACCACACTGACACAGAGCGTGCTGGGTGAAAGTGCAGAAGGCAGTTGGTCGATGAATAACTTTTGCGCTCTTATGACGGACTAGAAAAAAAAAATATGAATAAATAAGATAGTTTAGAGGCTTGAGGATTTGAAGAGCAACAAAATTTGGTGTCTTAGACAAAGGCAAAAGGCAAAGGCAAGTCGCTGAATTCATAATGGACATTTTCTCAAAGATCTTAATTTGGGAAAAGTTTTTTCATTCTGTTTTATTATGGATATTCATGGAAATGCATGAATGCCTCGTAACCTCGTAAATAACCGATTTTCCATACAACGAGGTTTGCATCGTTACGAGGCATTTACGCGTTTAGATGAATGGCTCATTATGTTCAAATTCATTTAATTTAATTTTTTTATTTTAGTTATTTTGTTTTACGTTTTTTTACTCACCCTTATCACGTCCATTTTGAAAGGCGGGTTTTGTTTATAAAGGTTAAGCACCAAAACTGCTGAAATATGGGTATATATTTTAAAATGATGCTTAGTTAAAGCTTCCATGAATGTAAATAATTCATCATTGAATTTATGCGAGGTCTGAAAGGACACAGATAATAAAAAAAATAACCGTGGATTTCTTCTAAAAGTTAAGTTATCGTAAATAGTGGCAGAAATTAAAAAAAAAACAAAGTTAGATAAAGTAATAGTGATACTGCGGATGTTTATGCAGTAAGCGAAACCTAAAAATATGTAACACTTAACTACATATAAGCAAAATGTTTAAAATTTGTATACATTTCGTTTATATTTATGTGTTACATATTTTTAGGCTTATCCTAAATGTATGCAACGAAATATGAAATCAAACTATGCATACTAATCAACAGGAGGTACAATGATTGTACTCACTAATCCATAATGCAAGCATATTTTCCAAGCGGCCGGCGATGGTAGTTCGACATATTTCGATGAATGCAATTTTGTAAATTTTTCAAACATTAGCTTCTGATATTGCAAAACATATTTTGGATTTAGTTCTAAATACTCATCGCTTATGCTTTGCACACTTGCTGATGTTTGTGGTTTACGCTGCAAGCAGCCGGCCAACAAAGTTTGCAGCAATATGTGGTATGAACGCAGATTGAGTGGCAGCTTGTAGACGCCAGTGGTATTATGAAAAGTACAATATAAATTAACAAGGCAAATGAAGCACTGAAATTGAATGAAAACAATTACTTTTGAACTCAAATTATAGTACATATTTTTATATCTAAGTAAATACATATGTAC
>NW_016206958.1:0-2090 GCF_001687245.7 Rhagoletis zephyria
TTGCCCTTGTGGCAACAAACAAGCCACACCACACACACACACCGCATCCACCTCACTGCTTAGTCTTCTGCGCTAAGTTTTCTTCGCCTTCTGCTTAGCATCATCTTGGGTCCCCTCTTGCGGCTAGACGCATATTTCATTGTGGCAATAAACTAAATTTTCTTTATTAAATGTCAAATGTGTTGCATCCACTGTTTGTTGCACTGCCAGGCAACAACAATATGCAGCCAATCTATTTATTTGTCTAGCTGCCTATCCCACCCCTGCCAATGTTACGAGCGCCAATGCTGCACAGCCTGCGTACGTCTCGATCTGTTGTTGCCACAAGCGATTTTCTCGGATTATGCAAAGCAGTGTGGCATTTATGTTTATGCTGCGACCAGTGGCGGTGGCAACGGCGGCGTCACTCGGTGGCATATGTATTTATGATTGCACTGTGGCGCTGACGAGGGCCGCATGTCTGCAACGTGCCGAGTCGTGCACCTACCACAATAGCATCTCAAACTAAATGGCAGCGAGTGGGGGAGGCAAATGTTTGTGTAAATATTTGGATGCTTTTGAAATTATAAAAGAAAATGTAATAAACAAATTTATATTTACCATTTGTCCGTTTAAAAAATGTTTGCCTATTTTAAATAAAAATTATGTTTAGTAATGTAAAACATCTAATAAAACCAGAAACAACAAAAAAAAACCAATTAATATTTGAACAGCTCAAATAATCACGCACTCACTTGCATAATTAAAACTGTTTGTCTGGCGCCTGAACACCGTAAAAATAGTGTTTCCCTAAAATACTGATTACCTACTGGTTGACACTCGCTGCATCCCCCTCTTCAGCCGGCCAGCTCACGTGTTTAACTCACCTTGACATGCCACAGCTCACATTTCGTGCAACATCTGCTGTTTCCCCTCGCATAGGTATAAATGATCCCTCGCGCGTTTTTTTTGTCATTTCTTCTCCATTATTTTACACACACCATCCGCTATCCCGCTAGCACCGTGGGCTTTGACCCTCTGCGGTTCCAATTCCATGCCTTGTTTCACAATTATGTGTTATATAATTACCTTACTTGTGTGAGGGTTGCCCTTTCTTTGGTGTATGAATGTGCATACGCATCTCTTAGAATTTGTTGGTTTTTCTATTTATCTGTCTTCCAACTTCGGCCTTCCAACTGCTTTGTTATCAAAATATTTTGCCAGTTGATCATCGCCAAATGAATGCATTTCCGCAGGCGCAATAGTTTGTGATAAATCACAGCTGCTTCTCAGCTGTCGCTGTTGGGGCGAGCTGTCCTTACGCATCCTGTCGCGCTTGCAGTTGTCGCATGAGGTGAGACGTGTGGCAAGCAGAAATTCAAATGATGNCCGTAAATATATCGAATAAACCAACGGATGATAACATCGACTGAACATGCGGTCTCGGTGAACCATCAATTCGCTACTAGGTCATTCCAACCTCTCCGGGTAATGACAGAGTGCCTTAATGAGCAAAACCCTCTTTGGTTGGACAATCCATAATGGAAATAAGAAGAGCAAGAGCGATCATCACGGTAGCTCTCACAAACTATCAGATATCGCTTGCAGATTCTGTAGGTAGGATAATGAAAGTGCACAGTCCGTATTGGAACATTGTCCTGAGGGCTAATATCTAATAACGGAGGGCACGATCAAATCCAGAGAAACAATTGAAGTACTACATAACTCTCGTACTACTCGTATACGGCACAATAGATTCCTTCTTCGGTATCCGTAGGCTTCTCGAATAGAGCCACGGATCTGCCATATAATAGCTCTCAAAAGGCCCCAAAGGTTTCACACATTTTTAGACAACGTCCCTTTATCTTTCTCTTAGAGAGGAAGGCTCCTATGTTTCAATTGCCTACCGAGCTCAAAGTAGTTTTCGTTGGAAGAAGTGGTTCATTGCCTGATTTCTAGGCTGGCATTGGTGATGTTTATGGTGGACAATAAGTATAGAATTCACTTTTTACTATACATTCTAAGAAAGTGTGGCCCCGAACTCTTAAAGTCACCTTAATCTGATTACCTAAACGAAACTCGAAACTTCGCAAAGTCCTGCTCCCTCCATG
>NW_016206959.1:0-2090 GCF_001687245.7 Rhagoletis zephyria
TTGTGTGGCCTAGCATGTAGTAACATCTGGACGGATGTTAACAATATTCTTGTAAAAAAAAAATGTAATTAAGTTGAGTTAAGCTTTGAAGTAGAACTTTTCGTCTACATGGTTGACTATCACGCAATGGAACATACTCCAGAAAAGCTCTTCTTGCCAGCACTAAACTCGTCACGCTTTAGCAGTTTTTTCTTCTTACAAATTTTAATATTATTTCAAAAATCGTTTTTAATGCCGAAAGCGTAACATTCGTTATTTCCTGAGTATGACCCAGGCAAATTCAGTCCATACCGCATATTCAACCTAAATATTTGAATAAATAATATGAATAAACAGGCGATCTTTCATTGCTAACTGAGAGACTTTGTCAGACAGTTTGAAGCTACTGAAAACAATCCGTCACTGAGGAATACAGGTCGCCAATGTACTTATGTACACATGTGTATGTGGCACATCAGTTATTAAATGGGATTTCTCATTACTAATATATAGTTAATGAACTTTTGATGAGCAACTTAATTTAATAAAATTAAATATACATAAACACTGCAACATACATTATGTTGCCCCACAAAACTGTTTTCTGTTATAAGCTTTGCTCTTAAAATTGCTTTTTTCATAAAAATTAGTAGCTGCTGTTACTAAGAAATCTTCTCCTTCTTAATTGGGCTGTAACCGCCTAAGTAGTCGTTTCTATTCTGTGCTAACTGATCCCGCGGACTCGTCCAATACTTATATACCCTTGTGGTCAGCTGATTAAGTTAAGTGAGATTTTGACCAGTTTTGGTTTTTTTTCTTTTGTTTATTTAATGTATATAGTTGTTTTTGTTCTTATAAAAGTCAAGCACATTACCTGACCAGAACAACATAAATCTCACATTTCACACTTCATACAAAAATTATAAAAATTCAAAAAACCTTAATAATTACACCCAAAAATTTTAAAGTTTTTGTTCAGAATTCTAGGTATGCAGTTTTATAGCCCATTAAATTTAAGTGAAAATTTCAAGACGCTAGGAAATCGTGTTGATTTTTAATATTTTTTTTTTTTGGCTGACGGTGCTTCTTGTGTATAAAATACTAATAACTAATTTTTAATATGGATCACACCAAAAGCTCCTTTTTATATAAAAATTCGTACGTGTCCCACCCGTGATAAGTGTTGTCCGAACCGTGACAGAGGAATTTCGAATTTTATTATAATAAAACCATCATTTTTGTTTTTGTAGTTTTTGCTTTGCTTGTATTCGTGGTCAAATATTTTGGCAGACTTTTCGTAAGATATATCCAAAAAGCAGATTATTTTATCTGTCCCACCCGTNTGAGTACCTTATACTTAAACTTAAACACGAAATGAAATTTTTTCTGTGCAAGTGTCCTACACGTGACGGTGGAATCGCTCAGGAAGTAAAAAAAAAATTGATATAGTAAGTGTTTATTGTGCTTGTGCTTGTGTGAATGTGTTTTGTATAAACATAAATTTCTATTTTTATTTAACATAATTTTTGTTGTTTTCATTATTTGCATTCCTTTACTTTTTCCTGGTATTCTCTTTTAGTTAGTGCATTTGCCTTACGCTCTTGCATTTTGACACATTTCAGATTTTAGTCAGAAAAGATAAGAATGTAAATGATGCTGCCACTGCTACATTGTAATACCACTATTAGAATTTGATTTTTGTACAGCCTTTTGCAATTATCTCCGTTGGATTCCAATACTGGCAATATTATTGGTGTTAATGCTGGTTCCTAAATTAATGAAGTCGTCTAGTTTCTCAAACTGGTAAGGCTTTATTACAGACGACCGGTATTTTTTTCCGGGTAACGGTTTAAATTTTTCGAATTACACAAATCCCCACTACTTACGCGCTCATACGTCAGTGTATCTTGCTTATATTTTATATCTCACTGAATTGGCGCTAATTAAAAATCATAACCGGTAAAATTTAGCGGAGGTATGTGTTCATCTAAGCGTTTATTTAATTTAATATATGATAAAAAATGTCGTTCATAACATTTGTTTTTGTTTTTTGTTTAAGGATGCAGAAATGGATAGTGGAAGTTATATTGGACCTTCTAAAAGTATTGAAA
>NW_016206960.1:0-2090 GCF_001687245.7 Rhagoletis zephyria
ACTGAATTCAGCTCATTAAATTTACGTATGTATGTATGTAGATATACGTCATCTACGGTTTGCACAAATAATTGAATACTATCGTACGTACTAACATATGCATATATTTAGCACATTTATGTAAGATAGTTCAAGTGCATATCTAGCAGGTGGTGGGCTGGCTCATGACGATGCCGCATCATGTAACGTAACACGCGGGCCATAATATAACTAAACCCATTTCATATATAGCTTATGATTGGAATGCCGTTTTGTACATTTACATAGCTATTTACCTAAATTGATTCATGTGTATGTATGTATGTATGTAGATCTGGAAGATCTTTTACTTTTCTGTAGATAGTTTAAAATTATAGGAACAGAGTCTTACAGGGTTGTGTGCTTTTGCCATCGATTGTAGACCTACTGAAACATAGTAAAGACATACATACAACAAACTGTTGTACTTTCGGAAAATAAAAGTAAATTGTCCCTCATGCTTGCACTGCCGGATTTTGGATATCGAATGTATTCTCTATAGGGATTTTAACTGCTAGACCCTTATTTCATATACATACATACATATATGGCTTCTAGTTGGCTGCAAAAAACTATCCAGCTTGAGAAATTTGAAAACCACGTAATTAAATAGAACAACAATAACAGCACATCTCTATACTATTCTTCAATAAGAAATCCTTTTACTTCTAATCAAAAGCTAAAAATAGAAAATGACACAAAAACACAAAAAGTCTGCGCTCACCTGTTGTCGAATCTGACAGCAACTGGCAGCTTACAGCTCTACCTACTGGGCTGCAAGGAATCTCTATGGAATTTTTTGCGTTTTTTCCTTTGTTTTACCAAGCCTACCCTAGAAACTATTCACAGAGATATTCTTCTTATTGCTATGCGTCAAGGTTTTCTCTGTGCACCAACTATTCACCCGCATGGTGAGTATAGAGTTACGGGTTGGTGGGATTCCAAAGACAGTTCAAAAAGTGCACTGCGCATCGGGGTCTTATCTCCCTTGAACACAAGAGCATTGTGAATGTGGGGGATGTTGCAGTAGTGATTCAAAGTAAGTACCATCAGATCTTGAGCGAACTAATAGACACCAGCTAATTATATTTACTAGCTGCTAATCTCTGGGCTCCTATAGATTTTTATGGGTGGTTGGATACGGCGATNCAGTAAACGATGCAACAACCTTTTGTGTTTAGGATCGCACATGAATGCCTTTAAAGTTTAAACATAGAGGACTTTAAGCAGAGGAAGATTGCGCGCGCTTAGCAAACCATTGTGTCAAAGCTTTACTGGAATCGCATAGCGCTAACAAAGTCGTTAGCATGCGGCTGGACTTTTAACATCGGAAGTGATCCGTTATTTAATATGGTATCCCGACGAGCCTATACTGGCCTGCTTGCAAAGACGAATCTGCTCCCCACTCATACCAAACCAATTCTATCGACTGTTTCCTGCTGAAGAATGTTTTGTAGTACAATCGATACCTTGGTATTAGGAACAAGCGATTATAATATGTAGTTAATACCCAAAGCAGCATGTAATCAGTAAACATAATAGTACAATCATTATAATAAAACTTTGCAAGGAGCAGTAGAGAAATTCTGTTTGAATCAGATTTTTCAAAGATTCAGTCATGTGTTCCTTCTTGAGGTATCGTACCTTCAGATTAACCCAATTTTGTGAGCCTTTTCCTTCTTTGTTGCTTTTCAATTAAAGAATATCAGAGCAGTTTTGGGGTTTAGCTTACTAATGGAAAACATTAAGGAATTAAAATATAATTTTTGTTACGTTTTAGCGATGGAACTAAGCATACAATACTCATCTCAATTTTCTTACTTTCAAACGGATATTTAAATTATCAAGTATCACGAAAGCAATTTAAGTGAAAAATACTTTTTTTTTTAATTTAACATGAATACGATAGAAGCGAAAAAATTATGTTTTACTTAAATTGCTAATGAAACCGGCAAACTAGTCCCACTCCAGCTAGATTTTTTTTAATACATTCATATGTATTTGTTACATTCTTCGCTAGGCTGAATCAAGCTCGGAACACTTTGACGACAGCAAGCGACAAGCAGCATCTG
>NW_016206961.1:0-2090 GCF_001687245.7 Rhagoletis zephyria
TTTGAGAGAATATTAATACAAAACTTACATATTTATTGGCTGCACTAGGACATAGAGGTGTGTCTGCGTATGCAGTTACAGTTGTGTAGTCATACTCAAGTAGTAATTGCCCCCGAAATTCGGGTGAATACAGTAAGAAATGCTTACAAATGTTACCTTAACTTAAGTAAAAAAAAACGTGATATTCATGAAAAAACTTAAGTATTTAGCTAAAAATTTATTTAAAGAACTTTGTGAAAGACTACATTTTGTCTTGTATTACTCAAGACCTGAGAACCCAACTTAAATTTTAAGTTATTGAAGGACCCTACTCTGCTCATAGCTACGTACAGTTTGCCGTGAGTAAAAGAGTTATCTTTAAGATATAGTCCAACCTTTCACAATTGGTCTGTTCCTTTGAACTTCAAATTAAAACCTGTGGAATTGTAAAAATACAAGTTTACTCTCTCCAGTGAGAGTAAAAGGAGAACAGATGCAGTGTACGGGAACGCAATAAGCACCATCAAAAACGTTAGTCGGTTTGTTTACGTGTCATTGGTATAACACTGATTTGGCTGAAAGATCACTAAATAATTACCTTGCCTATCGTTTGACACTTTTAATGAATTTACAGGAAGAAAAACTCTTTCCTGTAAGTTGACTAAATACTGTAAACCGCACTCATATTGGAAATGATTAAATGTCTGTAAATTAACTGATAAATTATGTAATTTGAATTTGGCTTTTTAAGCCGGTGGCAACCCTCCTATATATAGTTTAGAAAGAAAGCGCTTTCAACCCCATTTCAATTGACACCCACATTTAGTAATTAATTTCACTTATTTAAGAGGTGGCAACCCTTTTCAAACACTTAAAACATATTCTAAATATTTGAAACTAAATATTTCTTAAAACTCTTTCATTTGATACTCATATTTTAATATTTCATAACTTAATTCGTATGTATAATTTAAAAAAGTTGTCAAACCTCTCCAAAAGTATTTTCAAACTTGACAGCCCCTTTAGAGGTATTTTTAAACTAAAGCCTGTAATATTTTTCTTCTGACATAGCGATACATATTTCAATTAAGTGGTAAATTAAGTTGAATTTGATGTTTAAATAGGTGGCAACCCTCTTACATAATCATATATGTATAGTTTAGAAATAAAGCCTTTTCCAACCCAATTTCGATGTATACCCATCTTTTAATAATTCATTTAACTCAGTATTTAATTTAATAATTTAGATATAAATTTTTAAACAGGTGGCCACTTCATAAGCCTCAAAGATATTCAAGGTATTTAAACTAAAGATTTATTTTTCGTTTGACACCCATATTCTAATATTGACTATAACTGGTGTACAATTTGACAACATCCGAAAGATTCTGTGAAAAATGCACAGGCTTTTGCGCATTGGCAGCGGCGATTATCGCAGACAATGGAACTACGAGGTGTATGAACTCGAGCGCAGCGAAAGTTCCTCTAAATTACCTGGTTATAAATTAGTGGTGTAATTCCAATTCTCACTTTCTTGATACGGCTTCGAAGAGGTGGACCAATCTAGTTGGCAGGTCGAAGAATATGGTGTCGCTGCTGCAAAAATATACTCAGGCACAAATGCTATGTTGGGGAGAAAGTATTTGTTTTCATTAGGAAGAGAAGATGGGCAAAAAGTTTGAGTGCGAAGAGCTAATTCGTTAGAAATTAAAGCAAATGGTCTCAAAACACGGACAGGATCATAAGAAGTCGAAGGCGGATATCTTGCAACAGACGTCGGAAGTCCCCTTGAGATATGGAGGGGAGAAGGCCACTCGACCCATACGAAATGAGAACTGCAATGATATGGACTAAAAACAACAAGGTCCCGGTAGTAAGGTATAACACAAACCAGTCGAGTACATTAAAGCCATCTGCGAAGAACTGTGAGGCGCACGCAACTCAAGCTAATAAATATTAGCCCAAGGATTGCAACCTCATTATATGTACTTTAACAAATTCACAAGAAGACAGATCTTGCTATTTCCGCTGAATGTCGCTGCATAAGTCTACTTAACATTCAAAATCTTGTCGACGATAATTAAATCTAGAAGGAAATGAAGCCGCCACCG
>NW_016206962.1:0-2090 GCF_001687245.7 Rhagoletis zephyria
TTTAAAAGAACCCAACAAGATAGAATATTATACATCTGAGCGGAGAATATCCGGCTCCCGGAAACACCTAAATACCGGCTGAAAAGAGCTCTTTTAGGTAGCGTTATACGTTTCCAGTGTCTTTTTGTTAAGTTCTATGAACTTTAATAAACTTGTTTGGTACTTTTTTATGGTGGCGATATATGTAAATAATTTTTGATTTTGATATTTTTGATGAATTTTAATAACTTTTGTTTAAAATTCTTATTAATTGTTTAAATTTACAAGATAGTTCCATGTTTGTCAATAAAATTTTTTTGTATGCTGGAAATTGAAAATAAATTTAATATGAGGAACTAATTTATTTCGAAGGAGGGGAAGATGACAAAAGGGTGAGTTAGTCGGCGCGATTGGAGTAGATCAACAGGGAGACCGCAAGGAGACATCTGAAATCAGCGGTCCATGGACGAGTGGGCTGCCTATTGGCAAAGGTATGCGAATGAACGACGCGTAACTTCCACCCTGCTTTATTGTGGCAAGGGTTGACAATGATAGCCACGCAAAGAGGCCGTAACGTGTACATGACAAAGACTTTATTTGTTGTTCATCCCAAATAAAGGACGTTTCTTTAAGTGAAAGTACTAACGTCCATTGCGTCACCGCCAACGTCAACGTCGGTTATCAAAAAAGTGTAATCGGTGTATTCGTATGAAGTAAGTTACATAAGCAAAGCTGACGGTGACTGTGACGCACAAATTAGCTCAAGTTTCAATTTCCAGTGACAACTATTCGGTGTTTTGTTTACATATCTGAATTAAAATTTTTTTGTTGTGAAAATTTTTGGATTTATTGAGATAAGGAATGTAAAATATGATGGAAGAAATGTGCAACGCAATTTTTGCAAAGAGTAGAAGCGAGTTTTTGATTTTACGGACGCAATGGTGAACGGATAGTGTGTAACTTGCCGCATAAGCACTGTTGACGCTCACATTGATGGTGACGGTGCCGGCGACGCAATGAACGTTGTGTGCTTTCGCTTTTATTCGTTCGATTGATCAAATCGTAGATAAGTAACTGCCGTAAACTCAGCTAATTTTGATATACATATATCGATGGTGGTATGCCTATAAACTTCTGCGCCTGTTTAATAGATTTTGGACATTAGAAACTACGAATAGCTATCACTTTTTCGTCAGAGGGTCTAATTCCTAAAAAGTCAACACCTGTAATACCGAAAGTACATTTACTTGGATAGATATTTAACGCGTACTCTGTTAGGCATTGGAAAAGTATACGGAGATCTTTAAAATGCTGCTTTTCATTTTCACTTGCGACTAATAGATCAACAATATATGTAAAAACAAAATCTAACCTTCTAACTACTTCAATAATAAATCTTTGAGAAGTTAGCGCTGATTTTCTTAGTCCGAAAGGCATTCACATAAATTCAAACATATCGAAAGGTGTCGTTTTTGCAGTTTTATAGATACATATCCTCTTCTGCTATTGGAATTTGGTGGTAGGCTCTTATCAAATCTAATTTCGAAAATATATACTTATTTCTTAGATTCATGTTGAAATCTTGAATATGAGATAAAGGGTAACGGTCCGGTACAGTCACAATTAAGATACCGGATTTACAAAGAAAATCTGCACCAATAATTGGTGTCGCTATATCAGCTATCACAAACATGAACGGAAATTCACTTCTTAACCCCAAATTAATATTTAAAAGTTTTTTGCCGTACGTTGAAATCGTGGAACGGTTAGCCGCAGTAAGAATTATATCTGAAGAACGTTTTGTATGAGGAAATTTTGTTACCGCAAGTACAGAAATTTCTGCTCCACTATCAATTAAAAATTTAGTTTTTTTTTATCAAATATAAATAGGCGACGCGTGGATGTGTCTAAATTTCCGTTGTTTGTCACCGCAACAACGGACGACTAAAGTTTGTTGTACTACATATTATTTTTCGAAAATGCACATGGTGGTTCACATTTTGGGCCTGATCTCCAAATTTATAATGGTATCTACATAACCAATTTCTATTATCACTTTTAAAGTTATTTCTATTAAGTAATCTATACCTCAAAATTTGATTAACTTGATG
>NW_016206963.1:0-2090 GCF_001687245.7 Rhagoletis zephyria
CATACATACGCCTTCCCTGTGAAAGTAGTTCGGGGCGTATGAGCAACATTTTGCTGAATTCAATTCGCCGCAGCTCTGGCGAAGACGACGAAAGTGTTGCATATCGATTTTTGTGCTCTGACTCTTGCACTGTGCATGTTATATGAGCCCTTGGATATGAGTGTATGAGTAACTGTGTGTGTAGGCAAGGGAGCGGGTAGTACTTCTCCTTTTTGAGATGGCCTTGAAAATCGTTGCAACGCCTTGTTGGCGAGCGCTGTTGTCAGAATTTTGCAGCGAATACATTTTGAGTGTTTATACTTGTGTGTGTGTGCGAATATCTGCAAGTTATAATGTGAGCTAACTAAGTGATATATTTGACACTGGAAGCTACCATTAAAGGCACCAATTTTCGCTAACTGCTTATGGAGGTACCTACATACATATGTATGTGGTACTTAGATTTATTTTGCTTTATTTGTTTTCGCTAATTTCAAGTGCGCTAGTATTTTATGTTCTTTTGTTTAGATCTTTCTGTGAACAAATATTGACGATAATTCATGCAAATCCATGCACTTATTTGACTTATGGGCGTACTATTTTTTTATTAATAACTCATCCCCACATCCCATAGCATAATTTTGTACCTATTTAGTTCGTATGCCTGCCTTGCTTCAGGTGCGCAATTGGGTGGAATACGAAATTATTCTTAATCACAGCTTAAATAAAATGATAATTAGCTAGTGCCAACGTATTTTTATATTTGTATAGTTGGCTGTCACATTTGCATTTTCGTGACATTAATAATTCTTAGAAATCTGCGCGGGCGTTGAATTAATGCGACAGATGAAATGAAGGAATAAAAGTGCAATTCATTCGTTTCCAGTTTCGTAATCCATTTTGTTTTTAAAAGTATGTTGCATGTGGTTAAGTTTGAAAGCATGTATTTGGAGTTAGTTTTATCAGTCAATAGCCGCAAAGGATCATAAAAGAGGAGAGTAAGTATTTTCCTGCGTATCTATTCCAAAAATACCGTACTGGTGCTAAATTATTACTTATTGAATTGAAATTTTATTAACATATGCGTAGGTAAGGTGGTGTGGGTTGGCACTGCGGTTACAAAGGTTTTTAACTAATTAAAACGGTTTGCGGTATCGCACGGAGTGGGATTAACAGAACTTCTACACCCAGATAAAGGTTTAGTTATAATAACCAAGATTAGGTTATAGTGATCAAGTGGCATAGTTGGATATGGCGAAATAAATATATAGNGCTTTGGTGGAAAAATTGCTCACTTTTCCGCAGTTTGTTTTGCTTCCTAAGACGTGTGGTCTTATTATTCCCAATATAATATAGGGATACATGGATATATGTATTTCTTTGCATCGCCTCCTTTGTAAAATTTGTGAGCCGTGGCAATCGAACTTTCATGAGAGGCTGTTCTTACTAAACCCAAATAAGAATACTTACTTTGAGCTGTACAATTATTTTTTTGTTGTTGTCAATATTTTACCACAACGATGGCCGCAATTTCAAAACTTGCGAGAGAAATCCTTTATTCACGAATGCAAGCTTTTTGTGCTTAACGTATCACATTAATTTTCCTTTGTTGAAATGGTACATATGTAGGTATATGTTTCTTTAAAAAATCGAAATATTTCTTCGATTTCGATTTCAAAAAAAAAGTGAAATTTTGTATTCGGGTGGAATAACTAATTGCCTACAATAATTTCCGTAAACTGAGATAAGTGCAATAGCTTTACTACATCGAAGAAACCATTAATAGCAATCAGACTTTTCAGCGAATTAGAGCGTAACAACATATCATTGTCATTCTCTGTTTTTATTTGCTTTCGTGAGAAAATAAATATGTGTGAATTACGTTACACAATAATTCTAATGGGAAACCACCCATTCAGTAATTTATTCGTTCCAACGGCAGATATGGCATTACTCAACCAATTGCCATCATACTGATCATGAGCAGAGCGGTACGTTGTAATCACGGCCATGTCGTGCAGCGGCCTGTTTGTTTACAATGCCGCTTAGTGGGTTACATCATTTGAGAAGAACGCTGCGACAAGCGGTTAGCGATTGACGGACGGCTGCGC
>NW_016206964.1:0-2089 GCF_001687245.7 Rhagoletis zephyria
TCCGGGTGAAATGGTAATCCTCTTCTGGTTGGCTTATCCAACTCAGAAGGCACCAAAGGCAAAATAACATTCTTAATAATTTCAGGCGTAAATCTATATCGTGCATGGAATTCCCGATTTGAGTACTTCGTGAAAGGATCAGAATAATCTCGAAGATAGCGCCTCAATCCCACTTCCCTGTGCCTTCTTACATAATCCGCAAAGTCCATGAAGTCTTCTAGATCGGACATTTTTCCACTATTTTAAAAATCTAACACAAATTCAAACGAAAATAATAAAATAATAAACAAAAGATTGTCAAAATCTCTCGTTAAAAAGTTAAGTGAAGGTTTTTCTTTACTCAACTTTAATGTTCATTAAATGCCGTTAATGAAACATTAGCTGANGACGTTACTGAGGGACACCTTAAGTAATCATTAAACGACTCTGAGTGCGGCTGTTAATTTAATTTTGATAATTTAATTTCATTTATTTTCATACCATCTCAATTATTCTATTGTAATATTTTTTTCTGATCACTTTATTTCATTTCCTTTTTGTCCCATTTCTGATTATTTTATTTCGTCTCAATACACTCTGATTCCACTCCTTTTATTTCCGATCGTTTCATTTCGTTTATCTTTATTTCGTCACATTTTGTTTCATTAATGGTAATTCTATTCTATTTCGTTTCTCTTCATTTATTTTTGTTTCATTCCTTTTTCGATCGTATCATTTAGTTTATTTTTATAACATCTCATTTCGTATCTCATCGCTTTACTACGTTTGTTTATGTTTTGCATCATCCTTTCCCATTTCATTTCAACTAATTTCACCTCATTTAATTTCGCTCCATCCCATTCTGTTCCATTTCATGTAATTTCTGCTTATTTAATTTGATTTCGCGTCTTTTAGTTTTGCCGCACTTTATTTCATTTCGTTTCATTTCTGCGTTCCCTTCCATTTCCTCTTTTTATTTTAATTTCACTCATACTTTATTATATTTAATTCTAATTAATGTTTAATTTCATTACGTTCCACTTCTCCTTCTACTTTATTTACTTTTTAAATGTGCTTTTATTAAAATTTTCATTCTACGTCATTCTATCTTATTTAATCTCATTCTTTGCCATTCTTTTGTATTTTATTACATTTTATTCGTTTTAATTGCAATTAGCTTCCATTTGTGTTGTTCCATTTCATTTCATTTGACTACTTTTCATTTCGTTCCGACACGTTTTGTTTGTTACATTTCATTTTCTTCCACTTCACTTCGCTTAATTAAATATTATTTCTTTTGTTCCATTCCAAATCGTTCCAAGCTCAATCATTTCACCCCATTTCATTTTAAATAAGATGTTCCATTTAAATATTCATTTAAAGCTTCTCAGCTCCCAAACATTTTCTCACCTTTTCATCCCTTTTGAAAATTTCAACTTAATCCCATGCTTATCTTTGCATTTCCATCATTTTTACGACAACGCAACACAACTATAAAAACGCTAATTTAATTAAAAGAAAATGCAATCAAAATCCGCAACCACTTTTCAGAGCCACCAAAGCCCATCGGGAGGAGTAAAAGAACTTTGCATTTACCAGCAGCACAGCCAACAACAGCAACAATGACAAAAGCCAACACGAAATGATACAAAGCAGTGAAAGTAGTAGTTAGTGACATTTTTTACGATCACCGCTGATGGCACGTAACTCCGGCACGTTACGAAGAAAAGGTTCTGCAAGGAAGTGCAAAGAAAAAATGGTAAACAGTAAAAGATAGTAAAAAGTAGCAAAATAAAAATTGCTGCAATGCAATGTGTTGCATTGCTGCACATTTATCATAATTTCACACTCTGATGGAATGTTGCCAACCATTAGATACCGTTACAGTTAGCTTGAGGTGGCAAAACTCCGCAAAGCAGCGCAGCGCACGCTGACAAGGCGGGTGAGCTGTTGTCTATGTCCATACGCTAAACAGTGCGTCGCCTGAGTGTCACAACATGTTGCCTGTACACTTTTTATGCTGCGCTTTTTTTCAATTCTTCTCTATGCCAGAAAGTCCTTACGCTGCCTGCATTGTTTCCGTGAGTTATCCCTTTTTTATGAGCGGGGT
>NW_016206965.1:0-2089 GCF_001687245.7 Rhagoletis zephyria
TAACACAGCTGTATTAGTTTCGCGGGGATACCAAATTCATCGACAAAATGATGGTTTATGACGACATTTATCTCGGTAGTCTTTTCCGAAATCGGTCTAATGTCACAGTCATAAGGCCAAAACAGTTAGTTGACGGTCGACTCTACTCGTTCACCCAATACGATTGATACGGGTCGATGTTAGGTCCTTGAATCGTACATACAGCTAACACTAGAAACGTGTCTTCCGTCTCTCATAACCTGATCGATTCTCGTTTTTCGATCTGGTGGTGGATTTCTTACGCAGCAATGTGTCGCTACACACTTTCCTGTTTCAGACCCCGGCGAAGTCAATCATTAGATCGTTAGCCGAGATTTTTTCGGGTATGCTAAATTTTGCAACGCTAGGACCAAGGATCGCTTCCTTGTTCACCATGCCATTGAAGTCGCCTAGCACGATTTTAAGTTGTCGCAGGGATAACGAGCTTTAAAACTTCCTAGAAACGGTCATGCGCTCCATTTTATTGCAGCTGCAGTAGACGTCGCAAAGGTACACCTGGCTGTTCTCTAGTCAACCTTAGGCTTCCTGAGGAAATTAACCAGCAGGGCTTAAGTTTGGGACTGTTAAAACATTTTTCAATGGAATTAATTTTTACATGGGTCCTTAACCCAGCCAGAAAGAACGGTAATAATACGAGGCCAGTAATAATAGAGGTGTCTACTACAACTTTGCAGGACCCGGGTTCGATTCCTGGTCCGAGCAAGATCTAAATTATAAAAAGTTCTTTCTAACAGTGGTCGCCCCCCGGCAAGTAATGAATAACCTGCGAGTGTGTTTCTTTCATGAAAATCTTCTTAAAATCCATTTGCCGCTCGGAAGCGACGCAAAACTCCCTGCATTTATGTAACAACGTCAAGACGCACACCACAAATATGAGTAGAAGCGCGGCCATGCACTTAGCATAAGTGTTAACGCTAAACTATTATTATTATTATTTATTTTGTTACATGAAATTTTAATTTTTATAAACATGTTGGATATCTATGACAAAAAGAGCATTCACATTATAATTTAAATAAAAAATACATATACATACATACATATGCATCTATATACTCAGCCAAAGGTCTTGTCTATGGCCTAACTGGCTTCGGATTAAAACAAAAACCAATAGTCAAGTGCCGCTTATAATGCCTCACCACCCGCTGACTATTCGAAGAGCTTAAAGTAAGTGAAAGCTTTAAAAAATTAGCACTTTTAACATTTAAAAGGATGTACTTTGTGCAAAATTATCATAAATAAATGTATAGAACAAAAATCTAAAAACAGCCGATGTAAAAATACTATAAAACAAGTATACATAGAATAGTTGAACTCAATTTTGGCAATGTTTGTTTGCATTTTATGCACAGCAAGAGGAAGTTGGAAGTAGTTTACTACAAATTTAGTAGCTTTCTGCCGCAGCGCGCAGCTCGTCCATTAGTGATGGTCCCTCCAGTTTGTTTCCGCTCTGTATTTGCGACATATTTAATGTGGCGTGCGCACTAAGGAAGTGCTCCAAATCACTGCGCAGGCCGTAAACGCTAGCTTCGAGTTTATTTAAATTTGGCACACACTGATTGCTACGTTGTATAAGGTCAAGGATGGTGCTGGTTTTCGGGCGTTGTGTCGCCAACGCCGATTGTTGGATTAACTGCAAAAGAAAATTAGGTTTTATCATTAACATTTTGTAAATCAAAATTAAAATGGATTTGGAACCTTTTTATAATCATCCATTAGATTGGCTACTTCGTGCGCCGGTTCGTCTCGCTGCTGCGCTAGAGCTGCTGATTGGCATGTGTACGTCGTCGCCTTGCCCAAGTCAGAGGCCTCAAATTTTTTACGCTCCATTTCTAGAGCCTGCTCGAGTGCCTAATTGAGAAGAGTATAAAATTGTGTGCATACAAAATGGTGTTTATCAGCATTGGGCGTACCTTTATTGTGCTCTGATTTTGCTCACACTTCAAACGCATATCCTCCAGCTGCCGTCTGGTCAACTGCAGGCTTCGCAGCTCCTGCATTGTCGTACTCTGCTCTATGCTCAAATTTGTTGCGCGCTGCTCAGCCGCAC
>NW_016206966.1:0-2089 GCF_001687245.7 Rhagoletis zephyria
AGCACATCTGTTTGTATATATGTAGATGAATAAATACAAGATTCAACAGTATATGTAAATGGATTTGATGTTGATACTCTGACTAATGGAAGATCGCCCATGATTTGCGTTGCAGAAATTTGTTTAAATCGTATGCATTTGTCACAGTTACGTATACAATGTTTCACTGGATTTTATAGCCCGATTACCCAGTATTGTCGCCTGATGACTGCTTCCGTTAACCGATTTTCAATATTAATGCCGTCAAATTTGATTTTGTCAAGATTATGGGATGTTTTGCATTATATGACAGCTCTGAATTTGTTAGCCTACCTCCCACTCTTATTATGCCATTTTCATCTAAGAAGGGGTTGAGAATTGCTATTTTGCTAGAACTATTGACTGGTTTTCCATTACACAGTGGAGGCTCCGTGATTTGGTTTACGTTTTATTTAAATGTATTCACGCGGACAATAAAATATACGGTAACGAAAACACCGATCACTAAACTAATAACTAACTTTCCAGAGCACACAAGCTTTTTATATGCTATCCAAAGCACAATGACAATCATAATTTGATCTTATTGCAATGCTGCATACAAGTGTTTCTTACCAAATCCAGTAGCATCGATAATGAGTCTAGCTGATTTATCTTGTTTGTGTACTTTTTGATGAAGCCTTAATTGTTCTTCAGAAAAATATATACAGTAGAAGGGATCAGCTCCAAGATTTCTGATAACCTTTTATTTGCCTATATGCTTAGCTAACAGCAAATTACTGATTGCTTGTGGGTACAATAACTGCATTCGTTTGTCTCCTTCTTGTTGCTTGGCTTAACGCAAAACGTCGGAACTGTACATAATAGGTGGTATGGGATCCTTGGATTTCATTATGTTCTGCGCTTCTTCGTTCCGCCATGTACTTGCATGTTTTCTGCCATCTACTAAATTGCTAGCGATTTTGTTACGCAAGTCACCCTTTTAATGGCCTTTTTTAGCATGGCGACCATCTGGGTGGTAATTCTTCAGCGTGCATTTGAAGAGAATATTTATGTCAATTGCGGGTTTTTCTAGCAAGCGTCCTTTCAGTTCTGCCTCGCATCCATCTTTACACGTGGCTACGAATGTAGCGTAATGTTTACCCAGATCTGTGTGATTTAGTCTGCCGTGTTTGAAGATAAAACAAAACCTAAGCTTTTTTTGTTCCCATAATTCTGCTGTTAACATATCTGTCGAAGAATCCTTGAATCTTATGTGTTTCTTTACTGTAGGCCGGTTTTTTAAATCTGGCCGCATTTCGATCCACTGCTCCTTGGATAGAAGTAAATCAAACTCTTGTATAACCTCTTCGAAATTTGAAAAGCTGTATTACCGTCTCCATCTTCAAATTCTTTGTTGTCATCGTCGCTTTTATCAGATGCAGTTAAGCTAAACCCGCAAAACTGTCTTATAAATCTCCTGGTTTTGCAACGGTTTTTGTATATATACGTGTATNATAAACGTGATCCGATGGAGGTGAAACATTGCCGTTGTCGGCAGAAGTAAGCTTACCGAAATACAAGCAACGATTTTGAAGTGCCATCTAATTGAAACTTAAGAAAGTTCAATTACATGGCAGTTGAGAAGTGCATGTGCAAAAATTTCATAAATTGCATAAAGGAAATTATTGCACATGCAGCAGTACATAGCATGTATTTAGGCGCCTGGTTATAGCATTTGTATATTGTTGTTTTTTATATATATATATATACATATATATAAATAAGACTTCTTAAGTGCAATAATATAGCTTACTCTATTCCATGTGAACTTGCTGTTGTTTTCCTTGGCTGATGGCCGTTTGTTGTTGTAGTAATTTACTGCACCCTGCTCTATTTATTATTATCCTCTTATTGTCACTTCGTTGCTTTTCAGTGTTTTTCAGGGTTTTATTTGTGTTTATGACTTGCTGGTATCGCACAAATTGGAGGATGAGTTAGAAAATCACTATCTTTTGTTCACTGTGTCTGAAAGTACTTTAAAAACTTTGAGCTTTCCTTTGCCTTGTCGAGGCTCGTTTATTTGGAACACGCACTTTTATGATTTTCTCAATTTCGATTTTCTGACACA
>NW_016206967.1:0-2089 GCF_001687245.7 Rhagoletis zephyria
TAACCGATAACAAAGGTGTTCGTTGGTCTTACCCCAAGTGCAGATCAACTGAAGTTGAGCTTTGTAAAATGTTTAGGAGCGCCAGAAATGTCTTCCAGGAGTTGGGTAAGGAGTTAAAACTTCTAAACGCAAAGTTTAAGCGATATGAAGATGCATTTAAAGACTTTAAGTGCATTGAATCTTCATCCTCTCCATCACCCAAGCTTCAAAAAAGCGGAAGCATGGAGGAGACAGCATTGCTCCTAATCCCATTGCTTTGGACATTGACACTCCGCCAACTGATTCTTTGCCTACTCCCGGCTTAAATAAGGAATTAATAAGTTTTAATTCTCCGTGTGTTGAGTTATCTCAAGCTGCATCTTCCTCAGGTGTCACTTCAAGGGCTGCAGCAAAAACGACAGCTGTGTCTGAACCTACATCTCAAAGTGGACCTTCTCCGCTACCGAAAGAATTAATCGTAGTTCCTGCGAATAAATCTGTGTTTGTTTCGCGCTTTTCTAGTGAAACGTCGGTAGAAGATGTTAAGTCTTATATAACATCAAAGCTTAATCCCCGGCACATTTCTATTAGAAAATTTACAAGACACAAATCTACAATTATTTTAAAAATGACTGATAGCATTGTGTAAGGGCATTAAAATTTTCTCTATCTCTCTGCACTATTTCTGTTCCTTTCTGATATATATTTTTCTTTTCTATTAATTAAGTCATACTCGTTGTTATTGTTAAGTTACATATATTGTATTTTGTTGTTTAATAAAATTTGTTGTTTGAGAAAATTTGTAAAAATTTAAATTTAAGAAACTTGCATAGTAAAATAAGTATTGTAGAAAATAATATATATATATATAGTTCAAGTACTATTAAAAGACATAAGTCTTACTCTGTACTACTGAAACAAATTAATTAATAATAATAATAATACGAAAGAAGCATATCTCCTTCAAAATTGATATTTNAGACTTTAAGTGCATTGAATCTTCATCCTCTCCATCACCCAAGCTTCAAAAAAGCGGAAGCATGGAGGAGACAGCATTGCTCCTAATCCCATTGCTTTGGACATTGACACTCCGCCAACTGATTCTTTGCCTACTCCCGGCTTAAATAAGGAATTAATAAGTTTTAATTCTCCGTGTGTTGAGTTATCTCAAGCTGCATCTTCCTCAGGTGTCACTTCAAGGGCTGCAGCAAAAACGACAGCTGTGTCTGAACCTACATCTCAAAGTGGACCTTCTCCGCTACCGAAAGAATTAATCGTAGTTCCTGCGAATAAATCTGTGTTTGTTTCGCGCTTTTCTAGTGAAACGTCGGTAGAAGATGTTAAGTCTTATATAACATCAAAGCTTAATCCCCGGCACATTTCTATTAGAAAATTTACAAGACACAAATCTACAATTATTTTAAAAATGACTGATAGCATTGTGTAAGGGCATTAAAATTTTCTCTATCTCTCTGCACTATTTCTGTTCCTTTCTGATATATATTTTTCTTTTCTATTAATTAAGTCATACTCGTTGTTATTGTTAAGTTACATATATTGTATTTTGTTGTTTAATAAAATTTGTTGTTTGAGAAAATTTGTAAAAATTTAAATTTAAGAAACTTGCATAGTAAAATAAGTATTGTAGAAAATAATATATATATATATAGTTCAAGTACTATTAAAAGACATAAGTCTTACTCTGTACTACTGAAACAAATTAATTAATAATAATAATAATACGAAAGAAGCATATCTCCTTCAAAATTGATATTTCCGACCANCATATCTTCCTTCAAAATTGATATTTCTTCCGACCATTTTCAAAACATTGTTGATGGTTCATTCTGGCCCAATGGTGCTTTAGTTCGTGAGTTTAAGTTTAAACCTCGAGCTCGGAATGAAAATACTCTTCAAATTCCCTCCTCAGGATCAAAAAACTTATAGTAATTTTTTCTTCAATATTTATTACCAAAATGTTAGAGGTCTAAATACAAAATTAACGTACAGCTCAGTTCTTTAAGTCTTTTGATTTAAATTATGAAATTTTGGTTTTTACTAAAACTTGGCTAAAACCGAATGTGTTTAATAGTGAAATATTGTGTAGTAA
>NW_016206968.1:0-411 GCF_001687245.7 Rhagoletis zephyria
TGATGCGCCGAGGCCAATGTGCGCAGATTGGTTGGTGGTCAGAGATCGAGCAACAGCTGTTCCACAAATGTTTTGCCGCCTCGACTGCCTCGTTCGAATGCTGATTTATATGAGAGATATGTATGTATGTATT
This sequence comes from Rhagoletis zephyria, assembly GCF_001687245.7. NCBI lineage: Eukaryota > Metazoa > Arthropoda > Insecta > Diptera > Tephritidae > Rhagoletis > Rhagoletis zephyria. The sequence goes on from NW_016206968.1 coordinate 134, forward strand.
TAGTTGGTTTCATTTTTTCTGTGCGTCCGTCCGTATGCGGTTTATATTGGTTCTAGAATGCGCGTAAATTTTCCATGCCATAAAACGCTCACAATTGACGCGATGCCGCTACTGCTGTGAGAAATTACCCATTTTGAAAACAAATAATATGTACTTGTAATCCATTTCGACAATATGGTGCGATTTGACTTTTGTGACGCTAATGTCGTCTCGTAAATAGGCATACATACGTAAAAATGTTACGTGCACACGTAAAAAAAAAAAAAAAAAAAAAAGGG
>NW_016206968.1:421-2089 GCF_001687245.7 Rhagoletis zephyria
AAAAAAAAAAATAGGGGTATATCAAACGTGTACGCCGTAAATCAAGACGTCGGCAGTCGGTTTGTCAATTAGCTAGTCCGTTGGTGAGACGTTCCAACTGGTTTGTTTGTTTGTAAGTCGCAAAGTTACTCGCAGTTTACTTCTCTACCGTCCATTATTTGTGTTTTTTGTTAATCACCGAAATATCAAAGCAAAACTGCAACTAATACAAAAAAAAACAAGAATAAACACTAGTAAAGAACAGCGCGCAATTTTAGTATATTTAGTTACTAATAAATCTCATTAGGAAATAAGCGAATTTTTGCGGTGTGATCGCATGTAAATTTCCAGTGCAGCTTTTTTTTCAAATTGATGTGAATTTATTCCATCGTTTTCTTCGTTTTTTGTACTTGCCTGCGCTTTAATTGTTTATGGTTTACGTGAGATTTTTTACACAAAATTTTGTTTTATTTTTTATTGCTGTTTTATTGTTCCCTTGACGCGTTCGCACGCGATCTGAATTTGGCCAAATAAATAAGCTTTCAAGTACGAATAAGAGTATGTAAATGTAATATTGTTGGTTTTTTTTTATAAATTAAAGTCGGGCGTGTCACAGCTGTCACATTGCTTTGATACGAGTTTAAAGCGGTTGGAGATTATTTGTGTTCCGTACATGTGTTCCCTACATGTGACATTTAATAATTTGCTAAGCCTTGCGGTCAGATATACCATGGGAAGAATTTTTTTTCTCGTGTTTTGTTTCATTAAGACAGATAGTGTTCGACAATGATCCCAATGACTTGCCGAAATGGGGGTGTTGTGGATCTATCATATTCAAGAAATGACCATCCTACACGTATGTTTTACAGATCAATTTTCATCTGTCTACTCGAAAAATGTTCTTAACAAAAAATATTGGTAGCAAAAATATCGATAACAAAAAATATCGATAACAAAAATATCGATAACAAAAAATATCGATAATAAAAACTATCGATAACAAACTATCGATAACAAAAAAATATGGATGGCAAAAATATCGATGACAAAAAGTATCGATAACAAAACATGTCGTTAACAAAAAATTTTGATAACAAAAATTATCAATAGCAAAAAACATCGATAACAACAAAATTTTGATGACAAAAAATATCGATAGCAAACAAATTTCTATAACAAAAAATATTGAAAATAGCTATCGATGACAAAAAATATCGATAACAAAAAATATCAATAACAAAAATATTGACAAACTATTGTATACAAGAATATATCGCATGTTTAATAATATAGAGATGTAACTCAAAATTCACGTTTCTGGAGATTTCATTATACAACTAATAAGCTTAATAAGCAGTATATGATCCGTCCAAGAGATAACCAAACTTCCCAAATATCGTGGAGATACATATGTGTCTTTCCATCTGTCTTTTTGTCGACATTCTGTCGTCATTCTTTCGCTGCCAGGTGTTAGTGAGTGATAAAAAAATTATTGAGTAGTATCTGTAATCCTAGCGCTATCTATCAACTCGTTGTTTTCCCTACTGAATTTCTATCTAAAAAACTCAGTCGACTTTGCAGATTTCAAATCAAATTTTGTGTTTCTGCACTTAAACTTCTGGATGTTTGCTAAACAATGATCTGCTTTCATTTATGAGAACTTCGCTTGTTGGATTTTTTTTTTTTTTT
>NW_016206969.1:0-2089 GCF_001687245.7 Rhagoletis zephyria
ACAATATTGTCCACTCAAGGTAGTCGTTTTGTAATTATTAACAAATATACATTTGTCCCAACTAGAAGTCTCAAGTAAATTGCAGACTTTCGTGAACTAGATATTTATTTCGCCATATCCAACTATGCCACTTGGTCACTATATCCAAATCTTGGTAATTATAACTAAACCTTTTTCTGAGTGTAGTTGAACTTGACGACAACCTATAGTTTGCATAAATGCAAATGAAAACTGTTCTTTCTGAAAAAATAACTTGCCGACAAAAAAGAAATAGGAATGTTAAGTGACTAAAGTTATTAAAATGCTCTAAAATTTGGCAAAAGATGCATTCAATTTCCTTTAAAAAATAAGAGCCGGATTCGGATATCCAGTTAGATATCCGGTAGACTGCTGCCCTTAATAAATTTCACAATATTGTTGTATTAGGTTTTTTTGTTTAGCTAGATTATCTGGGCATGAATCACGTATGACGATAATCTTCTGACGATATCGTGTTGGCGATTGTTTTGTTTCATGGAAACCAAAAATTGTTTGATCATTTGTGCGATATTGTCAAATCAATTCCAATTTTACTTCACGTAACAGTTTGAAATACCACGTAGTATTAAATAAACGTGCGTTGTTGCACGATAGTGATTTCAGTATCCTTTAAAAGAAAAAAACAGGTATATAGTATTTACATATTTAGTTTTTTTATTTTTAATATTTTTTTAAGGCTGGAATTGAAGAGAATACTTTCCAAGAAAACACATATGCAAAAACATTTTTTGATATTGTTTCTGACAGTCATTTCAGCCAATTTGTTCAATCAATTTGTTTGCCTCAACTTACACTCCGGCATTATTAATATACACTAGAGTGCCAGTTACTGTCGAAATTCGACAGTTTTTCTAGTTTTAGAAGCCTTGGAGAGGTTTACTAACTTAACACGTAGCAATTTTTTTTTTATCTGAGAAGGTCTTTGGAGGACTTCGGCAGGACCTCGAATTGACCCGATACATTCAAGTTTATCGATAAATTTCAATGATTTGATACGTATCGAAAGTTCGATGAATTTCAAGAACACTAAAATTCGATAACTCAATAAAATTCGTTAACTCGACCAATTTCGATAACTGTAAAATTCGATGGCTCGATAAATTTCGATAACTCAAAAATGTAAAAACTTTGGATGCCTTTATAAATTTTTACTTTTGACATCTCCACGCCCCAGCCCGGAAATAAAGAGCCAACTTTTATTGTATGTATACATATGCACATATTTTTATTTGTCAATGTTATTGTGGCTTGTTAACATTTTTTATTTTTAATATTTTTATTGAGCTTTGTACCACGATTGTTTATTAGGAAAAATTGAAAAAGCAACAAAGTCTAAGCGGTAGAAGTTATAGCACTATTTCGGAGATCACCACATCTCCTCATCAGACTTCTTTTTTNGATCGAACCTGCGAATTCGATGTTCAAAGTCAGAAGCGTTAACCACTGAGCTATGTACATCCCGTAAACTCTTGTTGCTAATTCATTTTCCTTATTCAACCAACTACTATCAAGTGCAGCTGATTTGCCGCTATTTAAACTCGACAGCGTGGTTGTTGTTGTCAATTCTATACATCCATTTGCTTATTTGCTTTTTTGTATAGTTTCAGGCAGGCTCTTCCTAAACTATGTATTTGTCAATGTACATATTTTTAATTTTATATTTATGTTCATACGTATATTTACTTAAGCGAATCAATATTTTACATCAAAGATTTTTATAATATATCTTCTGGGAAGTAGAAAAAGTGGAAGGTATTTTATGTACAGATATGTATGTAAACAAAACTACTTAGTATCATATATTTTCTATAGCTTTCCAAATATTTCTGTTTTTGCTTTTCTCTTATCAAAAGACACAAGTAGAAGATCGCATTATGCAGAGAATCGGTGAGTTTGAAGCGGAACTAACTAACATAAAAATGTCAGTGAAACACGTTGAGGACAGAGTACAGAGAGCCNAGCTTTCCAAATATTTCTGTTTTTGCTTTTCTCTTATCAAAAGACACAAGTAGAAGATCGCATTATGCAGAGAATCGGTGAGTTTGAAGCG
>NW_016206971.1:0-2089 GCF_001687245.7 Rhagoletis zephyria
CCCGAGTCTATTTGGGAAATCCCTCAAGGTTTCGAGGATAATCGTAACATTATTATTATTATTATTTATATATTTTGTGTTTTTTTCGTTCGTAGGAGAGGGAAATGCTTTATGCAATGGCCGGGGGCGCTAGTCTCTATACTACCTTCCCCGAGTGTGGGACTCNGGGTGTCCTCAGTAGACAACCGTCCTCTCGTTTGCAGCGGAGTACGAATTTCACGTATCTCGCAACTGCTTCCCACTTTTCTGCGCTGGAAATCATTATCCCAACTATGTTGTCCGGAGTAATGTCTCCGTGTCTTTCTTCCAACATTCTGCGCGAAATCAAGAAGTGTTCGCAGGTGAAGAATGTGTGGTACACGTTATCTTCGACGTTTCCACAGTAGTGACAGAACGGTGAGTCCACCCTTTTCACCCTTCGCATTCTATGAAGATATTCTCGGTTACCGGTGAGGAATTGCGTCAGGTAGAAATCGACTTCCCCATGTAGTCTCTTCAGCCATGTTTGAAGGTCGGCTATCAGGGAGTGCGTCCATCGACCTTTTGTGCTCGCATTCCAGTTTTGTTGGCACTGCTAGATGAGTTGCTCGCGCGCCCTTCCCGCGGCAGCTGCTCGCCCTATCTCGGCACTGAGATTGTAAATCTCTTTTCGCTCGTAAGCAAGTAGCTCAATTGGCATGACGCCAGAAATTACTAGGACCGCGTCCGCGGACACTGTACGGTATGCAGAAGCAATGCGTAGTGCCCCTCTGCGCTGTACCGAAGACATTTGAACCCGGTATTTTTTGACTTTCAATGCGTCAGCCCATATTTCTGCCCCGTACAGGAGCACCGATTGGACCGCTGTCATCAGAAGCTTCCTGCGGCATGGCTTCGGGCCGCCCACGTTTGCCATCAGCCGGCTTAGAGCCGCCGTGCTCTGCGCAGCTTTTTCACATACTCCATGGATGTGTTCCCAGAATGTGAGTTTGCTGTCAAGCTTCACCCCTAGGTATTTTGTAGACCTAGAAGTCGTCACGAGTTGAGGTCCGACCATTATATTTATAATTGTTGGGATCCGTTTCCTGGTGAGGAGCACGATCTCCGTTTTGGCTGTAGCCAATTGCAGACCGTGATCGCTCATCCATCCACTGACGTTGCGCATGACCTGGTTTAGCTTGAGCTGTGCTAGCTGGACATTTCTTGCTGTTATGACGGCTGCCACGTCGTCCGCGAAGGCGACAAGGAAGGCGCTCTCCGGCATTTCCGTGCGCAACAGACTGTCATACGTGGCGTTCCAGAGGTCCGGGCCAAGTACAGACCCCTGTGCCGCTCCGCCGGTTATACGTCTCTTTCTCTGACCTTGTGTTGTGTCGTACAAAAGCCAACGGTCTCTGAGGTAGTCCCGGATCATATCTAGCAAGTATGTTGGAACCTTGAATGACCGTTCCAAGGCCTCCAGCATATCGTCCCATCTTGCCGAGTTGAAGGCGTTCTTGACGACCAGTGTGACTAGCAGCACTATTGGCCACGCCTGGCGGCAGGCTTCTTCGGCCTTCTGTACCACCTCGACCACTTCTCCAATTGCTCCTATAGTTGAGTGTCCCTTCCTGAAGCCATGTTGTCGGGGTGAAAGGCCTCCCTCGCTTTCTATGGCTGACGTCAAGCGTATTTTGAGCAGACTCTCCATCATTTTGCCTGCTGTGTCTAGCATGCAGAGTGGCCGGAAGGATGAAGGAGAGTTTGGGTCCCCTTTGCCCTTGGGTATAAGCACCAGTCTCGCCTTCTTCCATTGGCTTGGGAAAACCCGGGCCCTAAGGCAGCTGTTGTACATGTTAAGCAGAAGATNTTGGGCTTGGAGCCTTGCCGGCTTTCATGCTTCGCAGGGCTAGCTGCAGTTCGTCTGTTGAAAACAGTGGTGCCTCCGCTTGCTCCTCGATGAACACTGTATCGGCTCTTAGTGGGTGTGTGGTAAATAGCGCATCCATTATATGCTTAACTCGGGCCTCATCCATCGCTTGCGATGCTGTATGGAACTTGTTCATCACTATTTTGTATCCTTGGCCCCAGGGATCGCGATCCACTTCTTCACATAGCGCTTTCCAGCAGT
>NW_016206972.1:0-2089 GCF_001687245.7 Rhagoletis zephyria
TAGTGAGTTATGCATATTTTAACTTCGCTGTCGTATGAATCAAAAATTTTAAAATTATGGGTATGACAACCTCCTTTGAAGCGTGGATTGAGTTGTGTGAAATAAAAAATCACTTAAATATGTATGCATTTTCGATTCATGAAAAAATAAAAACGTAAATCACAATAAGAATGATATATATATTACATATTTAGGCAGTTATGAGTATTTTATATAATTTAGAATATAATTATCAGACCCGTTTTTTAAATGAGCAGTGGGTCCTGGGTCCTTTCTAATTTATATAAATCTCGTTCTACATTTAGTTTTTTAACAACTTATTTTGGAATATACTCCGCCAAGTCCTATATCATAATATAAAAAACTAACGAAATTACTGCATTGACATTATTAAATTGGTTTTTTAACAGTAAGATTTTGCTTAAGTTTAAATGTTCTTAATGGATTGTTGATTACATTCAAACATTCATTTTCAGGTCACATATCTATCTAAACTGCACTTAAATGGTCAATATTAAACAGACGGCAAGGCGCACGCCACACATATGTGTAAGCGACAATCTATTATTAGCCGTCATCGATTCGCCAACAGTTAGCGAGTGGCGAAACGAACGAACTGAAAGAGGTATAACCAAACTCGCTATCGTCTATCCGTGCTAGCTAACTTTGTTGTTGCTTTCGCTAACTGTTGGCGGATCGATGACGGCTATTATTAATCCGGATTAACTGCAGTTAATTCCGGAGTTGATCCGGATCAACGCCGCCGTCTGTTTATGCTTTAAGTATGAGATAGGCAATTCTGTGTTTGTATCTACCAAAACCAAAACCAGCTATTCAGCACAAAATGTAACCAAAAAAAACAGATGCAGCAACAATTTCAAATAACAAGCAACAGTGCGAGCCAGCTTTTATATTTTTTTTGGTTTCTTCAATTATAACTTTTACCTTTTTTAAATGTAGATAAATATAGTTGTTCTGGAGCTTTTAATTAAAATTAAAGCCCAAAATTTAGATTAACGTGAAATAATTATGTAAAAAAATATAATAATACAAGTAATTTTTAGCAAAAGAAAAACTCCCATATAAAAAAAAAATATATATATATATATATCTCATGATCCGCTGATCGGATCTTAACCAGATTAGTATGGGACCACCTCTGAGACACTTTCCGATGCAAAAAGAATTATCGAAATCGGTTGACGTGGTCCAAAGTTATGCGGTAACACNATATAAAAATTAAAATTATTTTTAAGAATCGCTCGGAATGGGGATCGAACCTGGGTACTAATGAGTTGTAGTACAATATTCTGATAACTAGGCTATCGGCATGTGCTTTAAGACGGCTAGAATGTGAGTGAAAAAAAGTAGGCTTGAAGTAAAGCGAGGTAGAGTAAATTTAAAAAAAGAAATAAATAAATTGAGTACTTTTATTTCGACCGAAGTAAAGTCCGAATGCTGAAGGAGAGCTTTTGTAGTAAAAAAAGTGATTCCCTTAAATAAGTTTTTTCCAGCAATAAAAATAAGAAGCGGACTAAACAGGAATACGAAAAACGGAAAAATTATCAAGCAGCGTACCCAAATACAAAATAAAACGACAAGGAAGGATAACTAAATTTACAAATCCGCTTTATAAAAATCTGTACACGAATTTTAGAATGAAAAGTACGAAGCAAGTTGAACAGACACAAAGGTTATGTAAATACATATGTACTTACATACATATATCGCTAGCTTAGAATGAAAAGTTGCTAAGATCACTTTTTATGAAAATTACATTTTGATATAGCAAGCGAGGCAAATTTAAAATGCATCGTTTTTATGCACTGAAACGAAAATTTGTTGAGGCCAAAGAAATTCTAGAAAAGCCGATAAATTAAAAAGTATTAAAAAATTGCATTATGTTTTGCTTTGAATACGCGAAAATGTTGTTACCACAGATTTTTGAAAAATATGTGATAAAAATTAGTTTGAGAAGTTTTTATTCCCTACTGTAAAATTCGAAAAATTTCATTTAACAAATTTTCAATCTAAGCGATATATGTATGTATGTACGTATGTATGAAATTGTGTATCAAATACATAGGTT
>NW_016206973.1:0-2089 GCF_001687245.7 Rhagoletis zephyria
TCGCCGATCCCAACTGTTTCACCCCAAATAAAATTGATATGGTAATCGGAAGTGACCTAATCCCCCGAATTATCCTATAAGGGCTGCAGCAAAACATAAGCGGAAGTCTCTTAGCGCAGAACACGATATTTGGATGGATTCTGAGCGGCCCAATCCAGGAGAGGATCTCCACCTTTACCACCCAGGTAACCGAACCCCAGGATGAATCGTTAAACTCACTGCTGAAGAAGTTTTGGGAGCAGGAGGAAATAGCTGTCACTCAACACCGTTCAAGTGAAGAGGACTGCTGTGAGGAGCTGTATCGACGCACAACAATCCGGCAGCCAAACGGACGATACATGGTGAAACTACCCATTAAACCCGAATTCCCAGACACCATGGCTCTAGGCCACTCTCGACTAGCAGCGCAGCAGCAGTATATCAGCATCGAAAGGACTCTGGAGAAAAAACCTGGCCTCTGCAAAAAGTACTCAGAAGTTCTGGAAGAATACATCACCATGGGCCATATGGAGCCCACCTCATCCCAAGAAGTGGTCAAAGACGGTAAATACTTCTCCTTTTATTTACCGCACCATGCTGTCGTAAAGNATCAGCATCGAAAGGACTCTGGAGAAAAAACCTGGCCTCTGCAAAAGATACTCAGAAGTTCTGGAAGAATACATCACCATGGACCATATGGAGCCCACCTCATCCCAAGAAGTCATCAAAGACGGTAAATACTTCTCCTTTTATTTACCGCACCATGCTGTCATAAAACCCGACAGCAAAACAACAAAAGTACGCGTAGTCTTCAATGCTTCCAGAATATCCCACTCTGGAAACTCCCTCAATGACGTACTATACACTGGCCCAACCCTTTAAACTGAATTGATGCTTATCATTCTCCGATGGCGTCTCTAAAAGTTTGTTTTTAATGGCGACATCGAAAAGATGTATCGCCAAATTCTCGTCCACAAGGAAGATCAAGACTTCCAAAGAATCGTCTTTCGTAGGNCGTCTCTACAAGTTTGTTTTTAATGGCGACATCGAAAAGATGTATCGCCAAATTCTCGTCCACAAGGAAGATCAAGACTTCCAAAGAATCGTCTTTCGTAGGTCCCCAAATAAGCCCATAGAAGATTTTAGGCTGAAAACAGTCACCTTTGGCGTCAATTGCGCTCCCTATCTCGCGATCCGTACTCTTCATCAGTTAGCGCAGGATTGTCAAAACGAATTCCCGCTCGCCAGCAATATCCTCCTACGCGAAACATACGTGGACGATATTCTCTCAGGCGGGCATAATATACAGTCCACTATAAGCTCATTATCTCAAGTTAAAGACGCCCTAAAATCAGCAGGTTTTCCACTACGAAAAATCACCTCAAATCACCCAAAAATCCTGGAATCAGTCCCAGATTCCGAGGTCCTTGATGTTGATTTTCTCCAGTTTCAGGACACTAGCTCTACAAAAACGCTAGGCATAAAATGGAACGCACTAACGGACCCCTTCTCCTACACGTACGACCCTGTACCCGCTGCCAACGCAAGGACAAAACGGCAAATATTATCGGCGGTAGCAAAACTGTTTGACCCGGCAGGATGGCTAACGCCAGTAATGATTTCCGCAAAAATGCTCCTTCAGTAATTCTGGTTGGAAGGAACCGAATGGGACGAGCACGTAAAACCCGGCGCTTTCCAAAAATGGAACACTTTGCGCGAAAACCTCCCCGCGATTAATGAAATTGTTATTCCCCGCTGGGTGCAATTCTCCCCTACTCACCGGGTACAAGTTCATGGGTTTTCAGACGCCTCTGAAAAAGCTTATTGCGCCTGTGTCTACCTCAGAGTACAAATTGACGAAAACTCCTGGTCGTCACACATACTCGCAGCTAAAAGTAAGGTAGCCCCCCTGCAAACAGTCAGCCTCCGCAGACTTGAGCTCTGTGGAGCCGTCCTACTCTCCAAGCTGGTTAATCAACTTCACTCCGAACTAGATTTACCTACCCCTGGTCAGATTCTTCCATTGTTTTGGCGTGGTTAGAAAAACCGCCACACACTTGTAAAACTTATGTTGCCAATAGAATTTCGCTCATACTACAAAATGTGAGCA
>NW_016206975.1:0-2089 GCF_001687245.7 Rhagoletis zephyria
TGCTTTGTGGATTTAAGCACGAATGCGCAAAAGTGTAAGTAGAATAACATTTTTTATAAAATTAACAATTATATTCATATTGGATATGAAAATTGTCTCATGTTAAGGCGATAACATAAAATTACTGAACTTAATGATAATGGTCCTCCTCAAAAAGAAATATCTGGTTGGAAAAAGGTAAATTCAATTTTTAGCGAACAAGGTTTTTTCTATAATACCGAATATCTAGGTTTGGATGGACTGAAAGGCGTCGGTTAGAAGTAAGGTAGTCCACAACAACTCAGAAGGAAGAGCAACTGGGGGTGGGCCCTTTAACCAACATGTTTTAACTAAAATGGAAGAGACTGTTGCCCAATTATGTGGAATCTTCAAGGTTATTGAAGAATTCCAAAAACGGTCGAATTTGGGGATTCGTGCGATACACCTACAATCGCTTCAGATGACGACGGCGAAACAAGCATTGAAGCTACCTGCTCAAACTCCACAGCTACCGCTCCTGCAAAACGCCAACGAGAGCTCCCTTGGAATCAGTGCATGAAAAAATGTAGTGTAAGGGGTAAAACCTGGGACTAATATGTAATATTTTAACGAAAAATTACGATGAGCATAAGCGGCACCATCGTCGTTTGGAAGAGATTACGAAAGTGAGTTGGAGATTAAAAAAAAAAAACTTGAACAGCAAGAGAAGGAAGTAGAATATAAAAGAAAAAGAACGTGATTTGAATTCTATAGCTTCGTTGCTTTACAGCTTTCTATACTATAGGTACTCGACATTTTGACCAGTTTTGGCTAATTTTTATTACGACGCTTTTATCAACTTGCAATGTTGTGGCTCCAGAAAGTTTCAATGTTGTGGATCCAGAAACTTGCAATGCTNAGGGAATGTCGGTTTAAGTAGCAATCGGGGAATGGGCAATTTTTTCGGGGAACTGGGTATGTTATTTTACAACGCTTTTATCAACTTGCAATGTTGTGGCTCCAGAAAGTTTCAATGTTGTGGATCCAGAAACTTGCAATGCTGTGCGTCCGACATCATAAAAGCTTTGCTTTGCAAAGTTCCTGTAAAGTCTAGATATCAACCTCGTAGGTTCAAAAGGTAGATGTCGCCCTATGCACTACGTACGCTACAGCGAAAATGGACGACACCCAATTTCTTTAAATGAATGAATGGTGCTCGTATGTATGTACATATGTAGATGCATGTGTGTGCATCAATCTATCAATATCGTTGAATTCCTTTAATATCTATTGCAAAATTTGATACAGACAATATTAACAGGTAGAAAAAAAACCATTTTTCGCNTGTGCGTCCGACATCATAAAAGCTTTGCTTTGCAAAGTTCCTGTAAAGTCAAGATATCAACCTCGTAGGTTCAAGAGGTAGATGTCGCCCTATGCACTACGTACGCTACTGCGAAAATGGACGACACCAAATTTCTTTAAATGAATGAATGGTGCTCGTATGTATGTACATATGTAGATACATGTGTGTGCATCAATCTATTAATATCGNTCTATCAATATCGTTGAATTCCTTTAATATCTATTGCAAAATTTGATACAGACAATATTAACAGGTAGAAAAAAAACCATTTTTCGCGTGGTTTTATAAATGGACTAAAAAGTAGCTTTTGATTTTGAAGTACCGTACGAAAACATTACAATACAGATATATCAATAAAACCGTACAAAAGAACAGGAACCCATATGTTTATAAATAAACATATACACAACACATACACAAAAATNTTTTTTTGCCTTTTTTAAGATATTTGCCTTTTTTTGCCTTTTCTACCTTTAAAAAAGTGATTATAGCATTTACGTTTTTTTTTAAGATTAAAAAATATTCACATANACACAAAAATGGCCCTCACGTACACAATACATACCAAGGCTGTTGCGAATATTCGCATTTGTTATGCGAATGATTCGCATCATTTTACACATTCGTATTCGCATCAAATGATACGAATGTTTTGCGAATGTGAATGTGTACATTGGCAGTGTCCACACTAATGTTGTTGAAATGTGAAACAAAAGCTCAATTGAAGGCCTATCTTAAAGAAAAACGGGCTCATCTAGGTGAAAA
>NW_016206976.1:0-2089 GCF_001687245.7 Rhagoletis zephyria
GAAAACAGATCGAAATAATAAAAATAACGATCAAAAATGATCGAAAAAATAAAAATTAATGAATAACGGTTATTTTTGACTGAAAAAATAAAAATCATAAAATAACGATCAAAACTGATCGTAATTTTATAAATCGAAAACTAACGATTATACAAGGATTCTTTAAATAAAAATCCTTCGTGATAGCGGTTATTTTCGGGCCCTGGTAATATGATAATACCACGGCTTCGGAGCTAAAAAATGTGTTTGCTCTTTAGCTCCTTACAGAAAAAATTTCAGTTAATAAATTTATTTAATTACCCTCCGTGCGCGTGCGCAATGACCAGCAGTCAGAGATAATTGCCACGTCAATTTGAACGGCGGTGAAACGATGAATTAATATCTGTCATATTTTTTACAAGGGAAAATATATTGGGATCATATAAATAGCTGTACATACATATCGCTAGCTTAGAGTGAAAGCTGCTAAGTTCACTTTTTATGAAAACTCATATTTTGATACAGGAAGCTACAGAAATAAAAAATACATCGTTTAAAAAAGGGTAAAAAAGGGTTTCATGTTTTCTCGTGCGTATTGTAAATCAGACATGCCAGATCGAAATAAAAAAAAAATCGATTTTTGAATCGAAATAAAAATAGTCAAAAAATAAATCAATCTCCCAAGATCGATTCATTTATAATTTATATTATCAAATAACGTCTTTAACTTAATTTTTTCAATGAAACGAAACACGTCAAGTACCAAACTTTTATTGTAAGTAATTTTTAAAACATATACCTTGTTTGTACCTACGCAACAACCGCCTTAAGAAAAAACCAATTTGACTTAACACATATTTCTTTCAAGCGTTTATACCTGTGTCGATTTTTTTTTAATAATTGATTTGCGCGATTGACCAAAATGGAAGCGAACAATAATTCAAATTTATTTTAATAATTGAAATTTAAAACTGGCTGTATGAAGAAAACCAGCCTATTTTAACTTCGCGTCGAATGAGTGATGTGTTTATACCTGTTTTCTAACAGATTTGAGAAGTAAAAACCCGATTTGAAATTAAATTCTAGTCAATACACTTTTGAAATTTAGAGCGTATTGAAATTTGGTTTATGCATCCGCATTGAACCACAACGAACTGGCCAAAGCGCTTTATGTGTCGGTATAAACAAAGTAATACATACATTGTTCATATCGGTTTCAATATCCAGATTTATTCAAAACTTTTGAATCAAAAGCTATCAAGTTACTAACAATCCGTAAATACTTTCGAAAAAAAAGCAAAAATGTGCGGTAAGGTTTTTCTATATTAAGACAACGATATGATCATTCATCAGAAACTTCATAAATCCTTAAACCGAATTTCCGCAAGTATTGCCATTTTAAAATGCCATGTGGAAAAAAACAATGCACGGATAGTGTTTAATGCCCAAAACAGTCACTAAAATTTTGAAGCCCTACCTAAGAAAATGGTGAAAAATTTTCGATTTTCTTTTATCACAAACGAGAAAAAATTTTGATTTACTTCAAAATTATTTTTTCTAAGAAGTGTATTATGCAATGGAGTTATGACAGGCGATTTTTAAATATGTTTTTTTCGTTTTCGCTATTCACTATTTATACTAACTAATTACCCTTGTTTGAAAAAATTTGCTAAAAGACTGGATACAAAATTTTGACTACGTAGAGTAATTAAGGAATGTAAAATTTTAACGAAAATTTGCAACAATTTAGGATTTAAATTTTTGACGTCTTTGTTGTATGGCTAATAGCCATAATTTTATAGAGAGTTATTGGAAAAATCGAATGTCGATTCTCGAATTTTTTGAATCGAATCAGAACTAATAAATCGACAAAAAATTTAATCGGAAGGGCTCGATTAATTGATCTTCGATTTAATCGATTTTAAAACGGCATCTCTAATGTAAATACATTCGTGTGTCGAGCCCTAACCTGCAAAAACCCGTAAGCGATTTGTTTTGTTGTTTTTTTTTGATGCAGAAATGCTCCTAGAGATGAATTTCTGCATCCGACAAAAAGTTTTCAAAAAATTTCTTTTACGATTTTTTTGGCGTTATACCAAGTTCTGATAGA
>NW_016206979.1:0-2089 GCF_001687245.7 Rhagoletis zephyria
GCCGGAGGTAGACATGGTTGACCTCGACGTGTTTGATGAGGAGGAAGTATTCGAGTTACCGCCGGGTCAGGGGTGTGAAGTTGTGGCCAATAAGCCAAACAAAAAGCGCAGCAGCAAAAGTCGCGTGGAAGAGGCTAGTGTTCTAATTGAAGCCCAACACCAACAATTGAAGAATTTGTTGGAGAGGCAGCACAAGGAGTATATGGATGCCTTAAAGGGCATTCATGATACATTAAAAGCTCTTTTAGAAGCTATGACAGGTAAAATTTAACGATAACAGCTTTTTGTAATATTGTATCGCATTAATATTTCTTTATTTTTCCTACATCTTTCTATATATTTTCAGCACACTGAAGCTGTGAAATTGCAAATTTACTTTTTAAAATATTCTCTATAGTGCACAGTGCCGCACTAAACTATTAGTACAGATAATTTTTCGCAAAATAGAGTTCAGACTCCAACAAAGAACATAAAAATAAAATCTCGAAACTTTGTGGAAATCTCAAGAAAATTCAATAAATTTGCCTACAAGTTTGAAACTTTGAGAGAGAGAGATTTTTCATAAAAGTTCTAAGTATGCAGTTTTATAACCCATTCAATTATAGTATTACGAAATGCAAGTTTGAAGTTGTTAAAAAAACGCGTTGATTTTTGGCAATTTTTTCTTGCATACATAAAAAAAACTGTCGAACAAACTTTGTATGGATGAAATCTGCGTACCCAGAATTTTCTAAAAAGTCTGATTAAAAAGTTACAAAGTTGTTTGCTAATTTATAGAACTTTCCTGACTTTTTCACAAAATTTAGAGATTTAATTTTTATGTTATAAAACCCTAGTGGAAAAAATTAAATTAAAAACTTTTGCAAACATTGTGAAAAACTCTTTATGCTAATAATTTAGTGTGACACTGTAGTTTATTCTTTAACAAAAACCTTATAAATCCAAGTTTCAAATTTTGCGCTATATTAAAAAAAAATCAACAAACCAACGAAATCGTTTTTAATTAATTTCTTAGGAATATGCATCTTTAAACACTCCTAACTAACTCATCGAATTTCAAAATAAAATTCCATGCGGACAAAAAACGAACAAATTTCGATTAAATCTTAAAAAGGAACCAAATTTTTTCTGATCAATAAAAAGTCACCTTTACTTAAATTTTTTATAACATTAGCTAATTACAAAAGTGATTTCTTGTAATAATATTTCGAACAGCTCTTCCTTCATTTAAAACGTGTACTAATTCGACATTGTCCCCAGACGATTGATTGTCAGATAGATCAGCAGGTGGATCTACTTCAGGAAGGGAAGATTAAATCTGTTTCGAATATTATGTATGTACAGCATGCAGTAATTATAGACCCAGCAAATGAGGGATCCACCATTAGCCCCCGGTCTTGTGAAAGGCAAGCAAATACCTTTTCTAGAACTCCATTAAGGCGTTCTACACAGTTTCGTGCACGTCCGTGGCTATCATTGTAGCGCTGCTGGCTGGCATTCTCAACATTTCTGAATGGAGTCATTAGCCACGGCTGCAATGGATACCCAGAATCTCCAAGCAACCAACCAGTAGAGCCATTTGCAGTGTATGCATTTAGCATATGGGATTTTATTATACTGCTTTCCCAAATATAAGCGTCGTACGTACTTCCCCCATACCTTGCGAAGCACCCCAGGATATTTAAATCGAAATCGCACACCAATTGCACATTCTTGGAAAAGTATCCCTTCCGATTAATGTAGCAGTATTCTACATCACTTGATGGCTTCTTAATTTTGACGTGAGTGCAATCAATCGCTCCTAAGACGCCGGGAAATCTAGTTGCATTAAAAAGTTGTAAATAAACAACAAATGAAATGAATAACCACGAGTCGTTAAATTTGAAATAATTCACTTACCGTTTTTTTACTATATTCTGCTGCTCCAATGTTGTTGGGAATATAATATATCGTTGCGCCAAGTAGTTTTGCAAAATTTTTGTGACTTGATGTAGTATGCGGCTTACTTATGGCGGAAACGAAATCCTGACCGACGTCTCCAAGGTACGATCCTGTAGCATAATAGTGGAGTGCTACACACAGTCTAATG
>NW_016206981.1:0-2089 GCF_001687245.7 Rhagoletis zephyria
TCATACCAGAATCTCATTTTTCTGAAAATTGCGGATCGGTTGTATTGCAAATAATCCCTCGATATACAAATTGCCGTTAAAAAAAAGTTTCTCTCAATTGAAATACACATTTGAATCTTTAAATTTAAATTACGAAATTCTTCTTCTTTTTATTGGCACTTCAACCGAGGCCAAAAAACTTCGTCAATTACGTATCTCCTTGGCAAAGTTCCGCCAGTTGTTCATGCCGAAGGCAGACAGGCACTTATAAGCCAGTTCTAACCTGCACTCGTCCACACTTCTTAAGAAAATGCAATGCGATAGTAGTGCCTTCAGTTGCTGCTCCGCCGCCCTCTTTCTGCCTGGAAAATAAATGACCGAAACCAAACTGTGTTTAAAAAGACCGACTAATTTTCTGGGTATGTAGTTACCTACCCCTGTACTATCGTTAAGTGTTTTGTCGGGAGGCAGATCTCGGTTCTACATTCTATCATCAATAATAAGTAAGTCATATTGACCACGCTTCGGTAGCATTTTCACGCCTACACTAACTTAGGTGAAAATGCTTCTAAGGATGCTGCTAGGTGCACAGACGACATTTGTATCGTTGGCATTTGCACAAAAACTATTGGGTTTCTTCATCTCTCAGGAGTAAGATGAGGGAGTGGGTTAGCGATAAGCGGAAAAAAGATCCCAAAAATTTAGAAAAGGATTCCCTGATATGGGAATATATGGGTATGTACATACATTAGTGTGGCTCAATAGTTAAGCCAAAGGGAACAAATTTAGGAGGTATGGGTTAACATTAATTATCCGTCTGAAATAAGTGCGAGAAACCATGCATTTTACAGTTGCTCTTTAGTTTCAACAAATACCGCTAAAACGGTGTTGTATTACCTTCGTTTTGACGCCTGGACGTTGGTTGTTATTGTTGGTGTAATGGCTGTACATGATGATAAATTTTGCACTTTCACACCTAAAGAGATGATTGGTAAGTCTTCTAACTATTGTATAAGCTGAGCAAAATTTCTTACAATTTTCTATNAATTTTCTATAGAGACTTTGCTTTTGATAACATCCCTGCAGTACGGGCGAGCGACTACAGGACTGATGAATCGGTAGCTACCTGGTAAACTTCGTCAATTACCGACCGACTACTTGCAATGTATTTCAGCGATTACTTTTACAAGGCAATGTCCTAGGCGGTAGTCACCATCGGCTCTATCTGCACTACCGGGAGTTAATAAAGTAGTCACTTGCGTGATTTATGAGCGCCCTCTGTTGTAGTTTTGCGCTATTCTGCTTCCGACTGGTCCGACTCTGGACTACCATGTGCACTACCACGGGTTCATAGAGTAGCTCCTTACCTAAGAGTCGGTACAGTAGCGGTTCAAAAGTAGCGATTGACTCCAGCAGCAGGGGATGGCACTGCCTAGCTCATTTATGAGATAACTAAAGGAAGGGTATATGTCTACCGTACTATCACTCCGTTGGATATGGTTTCGATCCCTGGTCCGAGCAACATCTAAATTAGCAATTTTTTTTCCTAACAGTCTTGAATTCTCATAGAATCCATTTGCCGTTCGGAGGCGGTACGGGAGGAGAAGTTCGGCCAAACACTTAGCAAAAATATAAGCGTCAAAATATTATTATTACATATTACATATCTACCGTAGCTGTCCGTTTCAGCGGTCTTGGTCAAAGCAAGAACCTTTCTATCGGTCAACAATATCATGGTGTCCAGAAAATAGTTTGGGGGAGACAAATTTTTCTACACAGCATACATTGACTTGTTTTAACTTAACGCGCTACCCGATTAGGATTATTAACCTAAGTGCTTTAAGTACCTTAGTTTCTTAAAGTCCCATAGTCAACATCAAGCACCTGTCAACATTATGTTAAACTGCTCTTTAGCTTCCACCTTTGTGGCATTTTCCGAGGCAGAAGTTTGTTTGAATCGAAAATTATTTTGGCAGATTTCCAATCACTCATTTATTTTAACGGCATATGGAGATAGCCTCAATAGGTGAGTGTATAGTGATTTGTCGAAGGGGTGCCAACTAAGCTTCCTACCGACAAGCCAGTAAATAAGGAGCAACAACAAATCAAA
>NW_016206982.1:0-2089 GCF_001687245.7 Rhagoletis zephyria
AGTAAAAAGTGTTACACCATGTTACAGTTTTGCACGTCACTGTATGTAGATATGTATACCCGGAAACAGTTGTCAAACTCATAGATCGCATACGTGACAATTAGCCAGTGAGCGGGTTAGTGCGTTTATCTGGGTGGCTTTTACATAATATGCGAATCTAGATATGTTTGCACAATGCACATAGACATGTATATCGACCCCTTTGCGCGAAATTATCGTATTTATTGAATTTTGTTCAAACAGGGCCTTTGATATACGTTGGCAATAATATAAATATAAAAAAGCCTTTTACCATTCTTTGGCTATTTACCTTTCGTTTGTTTAAAGTTTATTGTTTTTTTTTTTATGAAAGTGTAGCTCGTACTCGAACAAAATGGTAAGTCAAAATTTCAAACTTTGTACAAAAATTAGGAAAATTCCGTAAAATTTCATCAACATTTTAAGCTGATTTAAGTTCTACATATACTATATATTACTGTAAAGCACTTACTTATCCTCTCGATACACTGGTGATCTGTTGACGTTCTAAAAATGTGACTTATTTTTTTTTTTTTTTAGTTTTGTCAGTATGCGACTGTTTTTTTTTTTGTTTTTGTAGTGTCACTGGAATTTCAAACTTAAATTAATTAACTTAAATTAAGTATTTGAACATTTTTAGACTTAAAACGTTTATTTGGGGCGAAAAAGTACCGAAATTACTTACTAATTTTTTCGTTGTCATTCGAAAAACTCTCAATTTTTTTATTACTTTGGGAAGTTTTCAAATAGACGGTCCATATTAGAGGCAATGGACATTGGAATCAAATACAACATATCTGTGAAGTTTCAAGAGTGTGCCACCAAATTAAAAAGAATGGCATCATGCAGAACATTTGCCGCAGCTATTTTTTTTTAATTTTTTGAAATTTTATGATTTCTTTAATTATAATAATTTATGGTATGTATGTAATGTTAAAATTAAACGGTGAAAGTGTTCTTCTTGCTAAAACGAACAACTCTAGTGTAATAAAACTATTATGCCACCAAATGAAAAAAAAATAAATTACATTGAGTAAAAGATGACTATGATTTGAGAAACTAAAATTCCTTTTTTACAATTTTTTATTAGCACACTCGAAACTTAAACTCGTGAGACTTGCTCATATCCTTATCTATATAAATATGCTTTTTAGAAATAACTCGACCCCAGCGCCATCTCACGGACAAACCTTTTGCCGGATTATTTCTCTTTCCATACCAATGAATGTTTAGATAAATAAGCGAGGTCGAACCATAAATACGATTTTTGATTTTCCTTTGTAGTTTTGGACCACTCTAATGTACATACATGCCTAATAGCTTGAGGAGCGGCCCATATCTTCACTATATTTATTTGGCTTTCAAACGACTTACAAAACCTCTTATCTTTTTTCAATCCTTCCAAGAACTAATTGGTGACATCTAAAGAGGTAGAAGACAGTCTGCCACTTCTAGTGGACCTGGTAACTGTTGGCCTGGCTCTTTAATACGCAATAGTTTCCTTTATTTTATTTGTAAGTCGGCTTAATTTAATGGAACACAAAAGCCGTTTCTTAATTGAGTTTTACCTTTCTACGAGGCAAAAGTACAACAACAGCAACACGCTAGCAATGTTAAGTCCCAAAAGTCCATACATTACCAAACTCATCCATCAATTTCCACTCGCTTGCATACGGAGTGCATCAAAACGATTTTCCATGTCAAACTAATGACATTCTCAATCAAATCACATAAATTTCATGCGCTCGTTCCACAGGCAAAGTGGAAAATCGAATCGGCCATAGGAGGCAGGCAACAGGCAGACGCATTTAAGACAGATAAAAGTGCACGAAAGGGCATGAAAAACAATTTGAAGGAAAACCAAAATTAATAAGAAATCCGCCATAAAAGCCGCATCTTCACCACGCTTGATAAAGAACATATTACCTTTATTGATAAATCGAAAATCGAAAATCGGCGAAAGAACAGAATACAAGCGTTGCATTACAAGGAAAAAAAAGATGAATGCGGGTGTAGAAAGTCTGTACATTAGGGTGGTCCAAAAAAAAGTAAAGTCGGAAATTTAATGCTC
>NW_016206983.1:0-158 GCF_001687245.7 Rhagoletis zephyria
GAATTCGGAAAAGGGGGCGTGGCACCACCCATACTAATAAAATATAAAATTAAGTGAACGCTTTTGGTGTGACCATATAACTTGCGAACGGCTTCACCGAATTCAATCAAATTTGTGCGGCATATTCGGGCTATCATGCAGATGGTTTGTGTGAAGTT
>NW_016206983.1:286-2089 GCF_001687245.7 Rhagoletis zephyria
TTCAACCAAATTTATATAGCATATTCGGGCCATCATGCAGATATTTTATGTGGAGTTTGCACAAATTTGGAAAAGGGGGCGTGGCATATGTATCTTATGTATGAAAATAAGTGCATGTTGTTGGTGTGAGCTTATAACTTGAAAACGGCTTCACCGAATTTAACCAAATTTATGTGGCATATTCGATCTATCATGCAGATGGTTTATGCGAAGTTTGCCCGAATTCTGAAAAGGGGGCGTGGCACCACCCACACTAACTAAAATATTAAAATAAGTGAAAGTTTTTGGTGTGACCATTGAGAACGGCTTCACCAAATTCAACCAAATTTGTGCGGCATATTCGGGCTATCATGCAGATGGTTTATGTGGCGTTTGCTTGAATTCGGAAAAGGGGGCGTGGCGCCTCTATTTTATATATAAAAATTAGTGAGTTAGCTTATAACTTGAGAACGGCTTCACCGACTTCAACCAAATTTATATAGCATATTCGGGCCATCATGCTGATATTTTATGTGGAGTTTGCCCAAATTTGGAAAAGGGGGCGTGGCATATGTATCTTATGTATAAAAATAATTACACGTTTTTGGTGTGAGATTATAACTTGAGAACGACTTCACCGAACTCAACCAAATTTATACAGCATATTCAAGCTATCATGCAGACGGTTTTTATGAAGTTTTCCCAAATTCGTAAAAGGGGGTGTGGCACCTCCCATACTAACTAAATTTTTTATATTGTATATCTGTTGAAATATTTGTGGTAGAGTATTGGAAATTGGTATAGAGGTATATCAAATAATTTAATATTCATGGAGAAAAATGGGAGGTATAGGAAAAGAGGGCGTGGCACCTCCTATCTTACATATAAAATATGAGTGCAAGATTTCAACTAAATTTATACGGCGTAGTCGGGTTATTATGAAGATGGTTTGTCTCAAGTTTCCCCGAATTCGGAAAAGGGGGTGGCACCACTCATACTAACAAAAATTTTCTTGTGGTATATTTGAAATATTTGTGGTAGATTACTGGAAATTGGTATAGAGACATATGAAATAATTCCATACTCATGGAGAAAAATGAGCGGTATTAGAAAAGGGGGCGTGGCACCTCCCATCTTAAATAAAAAAAATAAGTGCACGAATTCTAACAAATTTAAACGGTATATGCAGATGGGTTATGTGAAGTGTGCCCGAATTCGGTCCAGCGGTTCATGATCTCTAACAGTTTATGTCTGTTACATGAACCACGTATATGGTACAACAGCAGATACATGAAAAATCGAAAACATAGTGAAAAATTGTTGCTATGATGTTCTGTGTTTATTTTTTCTTCGGATAAATGTCAAGTATAAACATGGCTGCAATATAGTAAAAAAAAAATTTCAAATAGAAAAATTCCAGGATTTTTCATTCATTTTTCAATATTTGGTGTAGAAAAGGACGCCGGGGTACCGCTAGTATTTATTTATTTCAGTCTAAAAAGTACAAACTTTCTTACAGACTAGTTAAAAATAGTGAAAAGTTCAAGCTTAAATTTATATATGCTATTATTAAAGTTAAGAAGACCACTATATCGATTTGCTAAGCGTATAGACTTGGAAATGGGTTCATTCAACGCATAATTCGTTCTATGAGTTACTTCAACAAATAGTCTGGTATTCCTTAAATCGCGTNACTTGGAAATGGGTTCATTCAACGCATAATTCGTTCTATGAGTTACTTCAAAAAATAGTCTGGTATTCCTTAAATCGCGTAATGGAATGTATGGAATGAATAAATTGGATAAATCAGAGCAGTTTATATTA
>NW_016206984.1:0-2088 GCF_001687245.7 Rhagoletis zephyria
AAAAAAAAAATGCAAGCAAGAACCAAAAACAAATAAAGCGCTGTAGTGCTCACCTCAAACTGAGACTTTGTGACCGACTACCTAGAAATCTACTACCCTACAAGACATTGCTGAGCACTTTAGGCAAAAATTCTCACACANCAAAAAAAAAAAAAATGCAAGCAAGAACAAAAAACAAATAAAGCGCTGTAGTGCTCACCTCAAACTGAGACTTTGTGACCGACTACCTAGGAAATCTACTATGTTCTTTTTTGTATGTACATATGTAGCTGTTTAGATTTGTATGCGTTTACGTGCATTTTTCGTTGATGAACAGTTCGCTTCGCAACGAGTGTCTATTTACCTACGCTTCTACATATGTATAGTGCATATAGCATCCATTCTATAGGCTTCTATCACTCACTATTCAACAAAACATCCATCATTCTTGCTAAACACCAAAGAAGATGGTGGCTCCGATGAAACCGTTTGCTATCGTCGCCCTTGCTGACAACGATCTTTTTTAAATTTTTTCAATCTTTTTATAAGCAGAGATAAAACTTTTGTTGAAACACGTGTAGACTATTTATTGATCTTTTGCTTCCTTTTTCTCTTTTGTTTATTAGCTCAAATTTCAGTCTACACATCACTATTGTTTTTATCCAATTTTTGTTGGTTGTGCCACTCAATAGACTCATATTTAATATTTATTTGTTGATTTTTGTGAAATTTTCCCATGAAATTTGAGTTAGGTTTTGAATTTGCTGAATTTAGCGATTTAGTTNAGTGCATATAGCATCCATTCTATATGCTTCTCTATCACTATTCAAGAAAACATCCATCATTCTTGCTAAACACCAAAGAAGATCGTGTGGCTCTGGTAAAACCGTTTGCCATCGTCGCGCTTGCTGACGATCTTTTTTAAATTTTTTCAATATTTTCAATCTTTTTATAAGCAGAAATAAAACTTTTGTTGAAATACGTATAGACTATTTATTGATCTTTTGCTTCCTTTTTCTCTTTTGTTTATTAGCTCAAATTTCAATATACACATCGCTATTCTTTTTACCCAATTTTTATTGGTTGTGCCACTCAATAGACTCATATTTAATATTTATTTGTTGATTTTTGTGAAATTTTCCCATGAAATTTGAGTTAGGTTTTGAATTTGCTGAATTTAGCGATTTAGTTCAAATTTCGGATTGTATAGATCAAATTTACTGCGGCTTTTATTTAAGCACTTCCCCCTTTTGAAAAGAAGTCCGCAATGCGTTATTACAGTGCCTGTTAAACCATTTACACTGTCCCAAATGGAAGTGAGGTGGCCCCATAGTTTCACTTCCTTTAGCTCTTGTCAAGCTGATGATAAAGCGAGAACCCAAGTAATTCAGTCGGCTTGTCTAACGAGGTTTACATCGACATAAGAAATGGTGATTCGATTACTACTCGTCATCATCCCGACTACTTCTGCAGAGCAACCTCGAAAAGGAGAGACCGGATTGGCGAAGTTTTTTGTATCGGTCCAAACCGACGAACCGTTGGAGAGCCAAATAGGAAGCAGAGGAACAACAAAAATCGGTGTTCGTAGGAAGTATGCTGTCTCGCTGATCTACATTACCGAACCGTGGCTAGTCATCTAATCGACTATTTTGTTACCTTCCATATTGCTAAGTCCAGNTCTTTTGAAAACAAGTCCGCAATGCGTGATTACAGTGCCTGTTAAACCATTTACACTGTCCCAAATGGAAGTGAGGTGGCCCCGTAGTTTCTTCTTCCTTTATCTCTTGGCAAGCTGATGATAAAGCGAGAACCCAAGTAATTCAGTCGGCTTGTCTAACGAGGTCTACATTGTCATAAGAAATGGTGATTCGATTACTACTCGTCGTCATCCCGACTACTTCTGCAGAGCAACCTCGAAAAGGAGAGACCGGATTGGCGAAGTTTTTTGTCTCGGCCCAAACCGACGAACCGTTGGAGAGCCAAATAGGAAGAAGAAGAACAACAAAAATCAGTGTTCGTAGGAAGTATGCTGTCTCGCTGATCTACATTACCGAACCGTCGCTAGTCATCTAATCGACTATTTTGTTACCTTCCATATTGCTAAGTCCA
>NW_016206985.1:0-2088 GCF_001687245.7 Rhagoletis zephyria
GTCGACATGTGCTGTGTAAATGCTGTGGCTACTATTTGGCGGAATATACCAGGCAGCAACAACAGGGGAGTCGGAACTACCACGAATTCTAACACCGTCGGCCGTCGGTTGAAGCTCTTCGTTTTTTGGAAAAAGCGAAAAGGGCGTACAACTACGTTAGCAGGCCACAGCTCAGGCAGTAATAGCTTCGAGTATGAATTTACATGTACACCCAGTTTGAAATTAATACTTTTGAGAGTACTAGCGTGGACANTGACTGAATTTGAAAAGGGCGAAAGATGCAGCCATTTATAACGTTCGGCTACTGCAAGCTCAGTGTTAGAGTTCGAACGTTTAATATTAGTTTTCCTTTTGTTTTCGACATTCTTTCCGTTTGAGTTGGGCGATAGCAAATCGGCTGNTGAGATAAACTCTTTAACCATATAACCCTTGACTGAATTTGAAAAGGGCGAAAGATGCAGCCATTTATAACGTTCGGCTACTGCAAGCTCAGTGTTAGAGTTCGAACGTTTAATATTAGTTTTCCTTTTGTTTTCGACATTCTTTCCGTTTGAGTTAGGCGATCGCAAATCGGCTGTATTATTGTTATTGACAACATTTTCACTTGTTTTGTTTAGAGAGTTAGGGCAACGCGAAGTAGAAGAAGCAATAGGTGCAGTTTGCTCATTATTAGTTTTCCTTTTGTTTTCGACATTCTTTCCATTTGAGCTGGGCGATCGCGAATCGGCTGTATTATTTTTATTGACAACATTTTCACTTGTTTTGTGTAGAGACTTAAGCTCGTCGGCGATTTCAAGCATCCGTTGTTGGTTACCCCAGCAACCGAGGCAATCAGAGATCGTCGTGTCACACGTACTTGTTGTGATTTTCCATCAACGCGACCGCTTGACAAGCGGTCTGTTTGATAGTGGCGCAAAGCGTTGACAAGCATTAGTATGTTAGTTTGTTAGTGTGTTAGTTGGCAAGTAGCAAAAAATCGTCATCCGATGAAGACATGTTTACGTCCGCCCACTACGAAATTTTATTGCAAATGGTGTTGACGCTTTATGCTTGAGTGTCGCCGGGCAAGCTTCAAGCACCCGACATTCAACCCGACACTCACACATGTACTCGTTGCTGGGGTAACCAACAACGGATGCTTTAAATCGCCGACGAGCTTTAGGGCAACGCGAAGTAGTAGAAGCAATAGGTGCAGTTTGCTCAGCGGGGACAGCCGCAGGCAGAAGAGGCGTTTTTGCGTTACCTAATGCTGATTGAGAGGAGTCAGAAGCAGCAGCATTAGCATATGATAGCGGCAGCAATTTTTCTACGGCATCATTAGCAGCAGGCAAAGAACCAGTAGTAGAGTGATGTTTATTCTCAGGGACAGGGAGCGGCGATGGCGGCTTAAGAGAGCCTGACTTTATGTCGTTGCAGAGCAGAGATACTNTGCTGATTGAGAGGAGTCAGAAGCAGCAGCATTAGCATATGATAGCGGCAGCAATTTTTCTACGGCATCATTAGCAGCAGGCAAAGAACCAGTAGTAGAGTGATGTTTATTCTCAGGGATAGGTAGCGGCGATGGCGGCTTAAGAGAGCCTGACTTTATGTCGTTGCAGAGCAGAGATACATTTTCTCTTAAGTGTGTGACGTTTTGGGACAACATACCAACGGAAGGCGCGAGATTGTTTTCAAATAACGTTTTATGAACAGACTGAAGTTGTTCTTGTAACCCCTCCACTTTTTTTATAAGCATCAACTTGTCCTCATGAAGAGCTTTGATTAATGAGAGAGCTTTTTGATGGNTTTTGATGATCAGCTCTTAAAGCAGCGATTTCACTAAGCACAGTTTGCATTATATCAGAGACATTACCTTTCTGCTTCCCAAGCCCAGTTCCGATAGTTTCTTGTTGTTGGGTAGTGAGCATGGGAGAAGTGCATTGAACTTGCGAGCGTTGGGTGTGCATTTCGAATGCATTACGATTTTCGGTATTCGATGATGTTTTAGCGGCAGCGTTAATCAGCGGGGGCGAGCGAACACAACGCACAGACTGGCACATGTCACAATAGAATGGCCGATTAGTTTTTTGTAGGAAATCCAAGTCAGTT
>NW_016206986.1:0-2088 GCF_001687245.7 Rhagoletis zephyria
AATATATAAATGCATATCGTCGATGTTTTTGCAAAACCGCCCACCGCCCAACGGCAAAGCCGCCTATCTTACGGCACTCAAATTTTACAGGAGAGCTTCTTTGAAGGCATTGCCGTTATAGGCGGTATTTTCTCTAGCTATTATTATACAAATCTGTCTTTTTAATAACGATTTTTATGCGTAAATCTGGATGCCTGGAGTTCAGGGTTACCAAATCTCATTTTTGCCACAACGGCGATTTAGGCGGTTTTGCAACTGGTCGATGGGCGCTTTTGCAAANTTTTAGTATATTTTCTGAAGTATTTGGTGATTGTAACTATATACGGAATTACATTGTCCATTTTGTTACATTTATGGGCCATTTCGTGCTTTCATCCAACCAGTAAAGTATGTGATTGCACCGTGTCAAATTTTGTACACATATATATACATATGTATGTCTGTATGTATGTATTTACTTTTTGCCATTGTTTTTTTTTATTTTTCCTAATTCTTCCAAATCTATTAAACTTTATTTAATTGCATATATACTAACTTTGATTTTACAATCGGCGCCGCCGGAGAACACTTGATTATTGTGGTAGGCCAGGCAGGTGATATCACCCTCGTGCTTCTCCGTCGACAATTTATCCACTTTTGCCATTATACACGTATGTTTTTATTACCAAATGGCAAGAACTTTTCTGTGTAATACGTGTTTTTGTATTTATTTTACTCTTAAAAGATTTTTGTTTGCCGCTCTTTAGGCTGCTGCTTTCAATTAAATCTTAACAATTTACAGTGGAAATACTTGTATTCGCAGTTATTTATAGGCAACAATTTTCGCTTCTCTTATGTGCAAAAAATATTGCTATGGAAAATTATTTTCTACTCTCAAAACTTCCGGAAGATTCGCGTGCCATCAGAAGCAGAAATTAAAACACGACTGATACATTATTTCTCGAAGGGCTATAAAATCTACTGAGCGGAGAGAAGAGCATTTTCTAAATTTAGCGTAATTCAAAAATAAATTTATTTCGTTGGTTACAAGAATGGCATAACACAGAATCGCTTGATTTATAGCTTCAAATACTATAAAAACTGAACTTGAAATTTATGGATGTATGTATGTATATTAGGGTGGTGCAAAAATGCATGTGGGAGAAAAAGTAAAGTCGGAACCTTTATCCTCTCACCCTCTGGGATTGTTCAATACCGATAAAAAAAAATCCCCCTTTAGTAATAAAATTAGTTGGGTATTGTTATTGGAAGTCTCCTGAAGAGAACCAGAGTTTTCCGAACGAAAAATAGTGATTTTCAAAAATTCGATACCACTTCTACGAAGAGTTGTTCTTTTTTTACCTCTTACCTTCCTTTTATTAGCTCAGGATGTAACTATGTAATATTTATGCGCCTAAAAGATGCAGCGATTTCTATTCTCAAGTTACATACCTGATAACAGTACGAATGGCAATTATAATAGGGAGGTTGTAATACATGGAAAACTTTGAGCGCTTTGAGCGACCTCTAAATATTTTTTGATTTCAAAATAAAAAAGTAGGGAGTCAAGTGACCTTCTACACTAAATTCCTTTCTCCTTTATTTTTTTATGGAGTGGCACAAATTGATGGGCTTCTTCTTTCGGTACCCATAGAAGGCCTTTCAGCCGGACTTTTATAGGACGTACTTCAGAAGGCCTTTTAAAGTTGCTTCTTTTTAATTTATAAAAATCATACATCTTTGAAGTATTTGCTTCAGGTTTGTATCAAATAATGCACGCAGGGAAGCACTCTTTTCAGCCCTTCTTGGGTAGGCGTCTTAGAATGACTTCACTTAAGAAGGCCTACCCAAATTATCTTCGGAAGTATAAAGTTTCTATCGGCTCCAGATTTTGAGAAAAACTAGGTCAAATTTAACAAGTAAGAAAGTCTAAGTTCGGGCGGAGCCGAACATTAAATACCCGGCGCAAGTATTAAATATATGTTTTCCACCTTTCCGAAAGCTACCGCTACATGATAAGCCGGCGTGTATAAATTTTAAGTAAACTAGCGTCCTTAAATTTCAAAATATTGAAATTTCAAGATTTCTGAAATTTACCGTTATATGAAA
>NW_016206988.1:0-2088 GCF_001687245.7 Rhagoletis zephyria
AGAGAAATACGAAATCTTCGTTAAATCAGTAAACACAGAAGCTAATTTAATCAAAATTGATATTTGCGATAATTCTTTAGCAAAAAACACGTTTATGATAACATTTTGGACCAGGTATGTATATATCGGTAACCGTTCTATCAATTTGTACAAAACTTGGTACGATTATTTCGCTTACCACGTAAAATCAAAACGTTAAAAACTATTGAAATCGGACTAAAATTACTCCCAGTTTTCATATCACGGTAAATTTCAGAAATGCTGGAAACTTCTGTATTTCAAGATTTAAGGACGCTAATTTACTCAAAATTGATACTAACAACAAGCCCTTGAAAATAAATAACATTATTATAGAATTTTTGAAAGTGGGCGTGATACCGCCCACCTCTAACTATACAAGTCTATCTCATTAAGTGTAACTGAACACACTATCGAAATTGTTAGAAATAGGGGTAAAACCACTCTTCTTACCATGTAACGGCAGTTTTCAGAAAGGTGAAAAACTATATTTAATACTTGCGCCGGGTATTTAATGTTCGGCTCCACCCGAACTTAGACTTTTTTACATGTTTTTTTTTTTAATTTTTGTTGAATATTAAGAAATTTGTTGTATCCCCGGGAGAGATTCCGTTATTATTCTTTGTTTAATTGAAAGCTTAGAAATTTGTCTAGTGTATTCCGTTAAAATTGCCCCTAGAAAATGGCAGATAAGTGGTATTTCTTTGCTTAGAAAATGTATAAAAGAAAAATCTAAAAACGTAACTATTATACAGCAACACTTTTTAAATTTTTAGATGAATTTAAGGCCGCTGAACCAGAACATGAGTCCATTTAATAAAAAAAAAATAGTTTTCGAGATATAAGCAAAAGTCATGTTTTCTAGGACCTTTGAGTCTTGTTGCTAGAAATCGGCGAAAATGTAAGGCGAACCCAGCTATGTTATGTGTTTCTGAATCAACATTTGTTTTCCTTCACATTGGTGTTATATAAGTGTTGATTAAAGAAAGTTTTGGGTATACAAGCGTTTTAAACTTTAAATTTAGATAAATTTATATATGTAGATCTGCAATGCTTCAGTAAATATTGTATCCAAATTGTTGAAAATTGGTATGTGAAGTAAAATTTTGGAACAAAATTGGATTATTATGGAATTTTTGGAAAATGGCCCCGCCCACTTATGATGAAATGCTGTATCTCAGTATCCGCTTCACTAATCTGTATCAAAATTGGTATGAGCTTTGATTAGACTATATCTAACATATTTGCTAAACATCCTTGAAATCGGACGATAACCACGCCCACTTCCCATATAACGTTAATTTACAGAAACACGAAAAATGCGATAAATCAGTAACTACTGAAGCTAATTCACTCAAAATCGATTCTTGGAATAACCTCTTCGCATTAAATTAGATTATTATAATTTTTTGGATAATGGGCGTGGCGCCGCCCTCTTATGACCACAAATGCATATCTCAGTAACCGATTTATCAATTCGTACTAAACTCGGTGCACTTAATAACTTTGGTATGGAAAAGCAATACGTTGAAAATACGAAAACTCCGATATTTTAGTAATCGAGGATGCTATGTAATTTAATCCAAGTGAATACTTACAACATTCTCCTAATAATAAATAAGACTGTTATATTACTGTTATTATTATAAATATGTAGTTTTATTTATTTTCTTTGTTTTGATGGAATAATTAGACGTAATAATAAATAACAACAAAACGCTTTTCAAAACTTTTGTTTTTGCAAACTTGGTTAAATAATAAATATTTATCGGCGCTAAAAATACTCGCTTTATTTTATTTAAAGCTAATTAACAAAGGTGGCAACGCGAAGAAGTTCTTCGCGTTCGTCTTAAGTAAGTGAAAACACTCGCGTTCTGGTTAAAACGTTATAAATGTTTTATTTGACAATTAAATTATGTTTAAGTACATACATACGAATGCAAATATATAGGTGAATTACGTCCGGGATATGATTCTGTGGTGGCCGTTTTCTCGTGTGCGCGCGTTGACTGTTGAATTTGGAATGTTTTACCTTTGTGCACTTTCTTTTTGCAGTACCAAGAAAGTTTA
>NW_016206989.1:0-384 GCF_001687245.7 Rhagoletis zephyria
CGGTTGTCCCCTTTACGAAGATGGCATCCCGTACCCAAACCAGTCCACCACCACCATCACCAGTACTACCATTTCCGGTTGAGGTGATCATCTCCGAGTTCTGCAGAACGCTGCTCACCGCCTCATTGTACAGCTGCAGCGCCTCCACCTGCTTCCCACCTGACTGAAGGTAGGAACGGAGGAGGGCGTAGTAGAA
Organism: Rhagoletis zephyria; assembly: GCF_001687245.7. NCBI lineage: Eukaryota > Metazoa > Arthropoda > Insecta > Diptera > Tephritidae > Rhagoletis > Rhagoletis zephyria. Next base: position 197 of record NW_016206989.1, read on the forward strand.
GTCCCGTCCTTCAGTGCCCAGCGACATTTTCCGATACTGAAGTTTAAACCGCCGCTGAAAATCCACATCAGTGTGCCACCTGTTCGACAGCATTTTTGGCCGATAAAAAATGCGGAACTCCCGCCGCGTGTCCGGGTTGGTGTCGTAGAGGCCGTCCAGGGGGCTCCAGGCGTCCACCTTCAGACGGG
>NW_016206989.1:400-589 GCF_001687245.7 Rhagoletis zephyria
GCTCCACCGTTTCCCAAAACGATTCATCGCCGGTCAGAGCCGAGAGGTAGGCGTGCTCCAGGTACTGCCCGCCGGTCTGCGACAGCGAGGAAATGCCCGTCCGTGAAGAGACGCCTCGCTGCAGATTGAAGTAATTGTTCGGTACAGTAGCTATGGAAAGAGCAAAATAAAAATAAAATAGAGAAAAAA
>NW_016206989.1:682-2088 GCF_001687245.7 Rhagoletis zephyria
GATGTTTGCTGCTAACAGCGCATGGGCGGACAACAGGCCGCCCAGCTGCCCGGCGACGTGCCGCTCAAAGAGCAACGAAGACCGGTCCAGTGCTGAGAGGTTGAAGGCGTCACCGCCCACCGCCCACTGCAGCCCTTCCCTCACCGGTTCGCCCAGGTTCATCAACAGCAGCGTCGACAGGCCGGCGATGATGGTCTCGCCGGAGCCCGGGCCCAGGTCACTGTACTCGGCTCTAGCCTCCAGCGAAAGCGGCCGGAGCGTGCCATTGCCCCAGGCGTGCGCCTTGTAGGCGTTCCACGCAGAGAGGGTCATCTCGACGATGAACTGCCGGCGGGTGGCCACTGGGAAAGGAAAAAGAGGAGAAAAAGGAAGTTTTAATTTTGAATGAAAAAAGAAAAATAAAATTTTGTTCAAAGTTTAAGGTTTTATTTACTTTCAGCCTCCTCTGCGGCAGTGCTGATTCTGCTGCTGTTGACGGCCATCGCTGAGATGCTGTTGCTGCACTCGGGCAGGGGCGGCAGTTTGGTGAGTTTGGCCAGTTGCGTTGGCTCATTGCTGCTTCTGTTCTCGCCGGTGATTGTCAAAGCCACATTTGAGAAGTTGGAAGTAAAGATGGGGTAATTGCTGCTGCTGCCGGCTACAACGGCTGCTCCCCTTTGTTGCGGCACCTGCTGTCTCAGCTGCCCGTCAATGTTCTCCAAGTGTTTGCCTATTTTCTCCAGCAGAGCGGTGTGTCCTTGTAGGGTTGAGTAGAGCTGTTGATGCTGTTCGGCCAAGCTGGCAACCTGAGCTTTCAGTTTCTCGCTTGGTTCTGCTTCTTTATCGTTTAAAAGATAAACAATTTTTATTAAAAGCCTTTTTAAACTGTTTTTGTTAGTACTACCTGCATTGATAAGCACAGCACTGCTGCTAACAATGATAAAAGAAATCAGCAGTCCAGCTGTCCACAAAGAGCTGAATGCAGACATTTTGTGAACACACTTTTTCCTTTCAATCATTAATTAAAAAAACTTTAGCTTTTTACGTCAGCAAAAATACAAATTGCATTTTTTATATATCCTTTTTGTCTCATCATTTATTCAATTTATAAAAGTGAATAATCAAAAAGTACTTTTGATTTTATCACAAATGTGACCTTCAAATGTTGTTTAAATTAAATTTTTTTAGTAAAAAAATGCAACTTTTATCAATTTATACACAAAAAGTAACAAAAAACAGTAAAAATTGTTTAAATTTAAAATAAATTTTTTTTAAAATTTATCAGAGTAAACTTGAAAGCTCAAAGAAATAATTATTTTAATTTTAAAACAGCACTCAAAAATTCATAAACGTAAATGACTGCAAATCTATAGCACTGGAATTGGGTACTTGCACTTCTCCAGCGGCAGATGAGCGTGCTGTCCACA
>NW_016206990.1:0-2088 GCF_001687245.7 Rhagoletis zephyria
AACATGAGAAATAGGCAACAATCGTCAATGGCAACAAATTGGCGACTCGTCGATTTATTTTGCCGTGGTAGCAAATCGGCAACATTATTTCTTTTATGCCAATTTTAAAATAAATATGTTATAAAAAACTCCTAAACATTTAAATTTCGTGTCATTCAAATTTATTTATTCTTCAAAATGAAAGCGAAGCTTCTCTCGTGCTTACAAGTAAATATATCAGCACGGTAAAGGAAAAAGAAAAAAAAAATTAACTAAAATTCATCAGATCAAAAGATGATTGTACCCAAAATCTAGTGACTGTACCTAATGTACCTTTAAGTCATCAAACGTCGGAAAAAGGTACAATTGTACTTACTTTTTCATCCCTGGTTTCTATAAACATTGACCCTTGTATGTATGCGTCTTTAAAACATCCCACCAGATAATTATTTTGCCGGCAATATCGCCATCGTATCGATTTCTTATTATCAGTTGCTCTTAGTGATAGAACTTTTTTGAAAAGTATCGTNAACGACAACGAAAACACTTTGAAAACGACTTTTGGGAATGTGGGCTGAAGGCTGTTCACACTGGCTATTAGTATTTCATTGACATTTCTTACATCTTTAGATTACAATTTTGCTACACAAAAACGAAACCAAAATACTTTTCCTTCATTTTCTTTACATTTGCAACCTCTTACTTTCATTCTTATTTTACTTAGGCCAACCAATTAACAATAAATCCGAAATGGCGTATTAAAGATGATAAAATGTGACTTCCACTTCGATAAATAATCGAAAAAAACTAGTGAAGACACCGAATGAGTGGAACGTGAGTTTTCAAGTAGTTTTAAGTATCCAAGTATTTTTAAGGCAAACGTGAAAAGTAAACAAAAAACAGATTGCTTTCTTCTATGACATTTTCCTATTTGCAAGTTGAATAGGCACTGCTGAAGTGTCATCTCACAAGGATTTCTAAAGCAGTTTTTGCAACAAGTATGCTTCTGCATGCATAAAATACAGTCTAAAAAATTTTTGTTTAAATTTGCGCAAATTTACACACCTTGTTAATTAAATTAAACACTGCTTGTCTACTTTTACTTATCATATGTGTGTGGCGCAGAACACATTTAAAATTTGTTTTTTGAGTTTTAAACAATTATTGTGCACAATTCCACAGTTTACACATAAAATGATTAAAATTTCCTCTAAACAATATTTGTTTAAATTCACGCATGAAAAGAGAGATAACCAGTTTCCTCTCCTAGCGTGCGGATAATTAAACATTGTCTGTTTACTTTTACATACCGAATTTGTCACGTAGAGAAAAATTGCACACAGAGTGTTTAAAATTGTGTAAATATGAGGACTTAATATTTATTATTTGTAAAAAATATATTTTTACTTTCAAAATGTTTGTAATTTTAAACATTTAATCTGTAAATTTATGTATACATTTTAAACAACTCATGTTCAAAATCAAATATTGAACATCTTGTGCGTATATTTGCACAGATTCTGGTTGAAAAATAAAGACTTTTAAGTAGTAGTTTTACGTGCACTTTTTATAGTGTATATGTTTGTTGCAAAAAGTATATTTAAAATTCTTAAAATCAATTATTTCATAAGTTTTTGACTTTTTTTGGAAAATGAAATGTAATTCAATGTTGTGCAAAAATTTCATAGCTGTACCAGTTACTCAAGGAGCACATTGGTGTATAGTTACACCAAGTTATAAACCAGTGTGCTACTTGAGTATCAGTAGCTCACTAGAACAAAATATATCTATGTTTATTAATTTCTATTATCACAGTATATAGATGGCTGAGTGGAAGATCGACCTATCTCGGCTGCCAGTTCGAAAACGCTCTATCTCAAAAAACTTTTCAAGAACGCCCTATTTCAGAATTTTATTGAAAAACACCCTATCTCAAAATTCGGTTCAAAAACGCCCTATCTTACTTGAAAATGTATTGAAAATATGCTGATATAGGGCGTTTTTGAATCGCCAGCTGAGATAGGGTGTTTTTGAAACGAAATCTGAAATAGGGCGTTCTTGAAAAGTTTTTGAGATAGAATGTTTTCGAACTGGCTGCCGAGATAGGTC
>NW_016206991.1:0-2088 GCF_001687245.7 Rhagoletis zephyria
AACTTCGAGTTAAATAGATAACCTGCTGTTCTGCAAGTGGGCCTTAGTGAAAAAGAAGGTTTACCAAACCCTTGTGAGTTTTGATAAGCATTTTCAGTTTCTCTTGATTTGATACAATGGCGTTTATGATTATGTTGTCGCATCAATTCACCCTGCGTCTTGTGGAAATCCACCAATGTTGAAAAATTCTGTATCTATGTTATGTGTAAGTTCCATCCAAAGAATAGTTTCATCCCACGCATTAATCGAATCTCATTATGGTTAGTGAATTGAACATCGATTCCGTCATCATTGATTAGGGCTCGGTGTCAGCAGGTTGGCATAGTAAACTTTGAATATTATTGTGTCTATAAACATGTTTAAAGTGTAGTCACTATCCTAACATAACAAACAGCCCTTACACAGCACAGCTCTGGAAGTCCGTGTGTATTGTCTCGATATCCGCCATTAAAGGGAACAAATAAAAGTACGAGGGACCTGCAGAAAGGTATGAATTCTAAAAAATCTACATCGCTGGCTTAGAGTAAAAAGTAGCTAAACCAATTTATTTTATTTTTACAGGTGAGAAAACTAATTTTCTTCATGCACGGGTTTTGCACAACTTTTTATAAAAGATTTCGCACACTCCACGCTAAAGCAATTCCAATCGAATCAAATTCCACACGTTGAAGGAAAGTTTTTGTATTCTTGGGGGTTTATCACATTTTTTGTGGCTGTTTTGGAATTAGCCAATTTGCTTTTCACTGCAAAGATACGGTTAGAAATCTTTTATAATACGATGCATTTTTAATTGTTCTTGCATCTTGCATAAGTAAATAATAAAAAAAAATTGGACTTAGCAACTTTTCACTCTAAGATTAGATTTATATTCAAAGAGTTTTTTGCTAGATTTTCATAAATGAAAAACACATATTAAGCTTCATAACTACCATTTTAAAAGATCGCCATTAAATGAACACCGTGGCGTATGAGAAACATTTCATTCGACATCTGGATGTGTGAGTTGAGCAACGTGTGTTCTTAAGTTTCACTTTTCTTTCATCTCTTTTGAGATACTTGTACATATTATTCCTTGCTGAAAAATATAGCTCTTTGTTTTTCTTAACCGAGCTTTGATCGAAGAACACTCACCCACACACTAGTTATTTAATACTCTAAACCACTTCAGTTACCCATTTTATATGAAATTTTACGTTATTGATTTCATATTTGTCCCACTTTAAGTGTTGACAACCAGAAGCAAGCAATAAACAATGAGTGATATGTCAAGCTATAGAAGAAATGAGAAGTAAATGACCATATGAGATGAAGACACTAGAGATGAATTAAATGAAAAATAATACGAAGACAAACAAGTCAGAAAGAAGTGGAGGGCAAGAAAAAAAATAAATATGTCTCACTGCTCGAACACTTCATTCCTGCCATATAGCTGGGTCAGCAATAAAAACAAAGAACTACTTATGTACATAAAATGTTCAATCAAGACTCTCACTATTCAATCATATCTTGCAACCAAACAACTATGCAACAATGTTAGCTTGTCAACTATAGAAAAAAATCTTCACTGGCAGCAAACAACCACACAGCAGAAACTCCTTACCCTGCTGGAAATTCTCTATGCAATTCCCTAATTCCGCCTAGCGCTATATTAAGAAAAAGTATTCTGGGGCTAAACTGGCTTCCTTAATTAATAATAGTTTTGATAGATCTGCGATCGGTCCAACTTTTGGAAAACTTATCAGAGATGACCAATTCCGACACAGAATAGTTTATTTCAACAATGGTTGTATTTTCTAGTCGTTTGACTGGTCCTAAGATGCAAAATCTTGACTCCTGTAAGGTTTCTTTGGCAGCACCAAGACGATGTCTTACAAGGTTAACAATTCATCCGCCGGATGCATTTCCTCTGACAGGGCCCGGAGGGTCATTAATTAATGTTCCAAATAAATATAATTACTTAATGTATTTTAAGCTTTTAAAGAAGGATTAACTTACGCTAAGTTGCCACAGCATAATTCATTCATACTTCGCTCTCTTATTCATAATTTCCGCTACAATTACATAGGTTTCCGCATCACATACACAATA
>NW_016206993.1:0-2088 GCF_001687245.7 Rhagoletis zephyria
CTCTGTAACCGCCTATGCTAACGTCCTTAAATTTGACACAGCAACATATACTGTCAATACCGTACTTACGGCGAAAAGTTATAGGTTTTGGAAAAGGGAGCGTGGCACCGCCCATACAAACTGAAATTCTCATATCGCTTATCTCTGGAACCNCTGGAACCACTTATGCTAACGTTCTGACATTTGGCACAGAAACATATGTTGTCAATACCAAACTCACGGCGAAGCTTGGTTGACTTTGGAAAGGGGGGCGTGGCACCCCCCATACAAACTGAAACTCTCATATCGCTTATCTCTGGAACCGCTTATGCTGCCGTCCTGAAATTTGACACAGAAACATATGTTGTCAATACCAAACTTACGGCGAAGCTTGGTTGACTTTGGAAAGGCGGGCGTGGCACCCCCCATACAAACTAAAATTCTCATATCGCTTATCTCTGAAACCGCCAATGCGAACGTCCTGAAATTCGACACAGCAACATACGTTGACAATACCGTACTTACGGCGAAATATGGTGGATTTTGGAAAAGGGGGCGTGGCACCGCCCATACAAACTGAAATTCTCATATCGCTTATCTCTACAACCGCTTATGCTAACGTCCCAAAAATTGACACAGCAACATATGTTGTCAATACCGTACTCTCGGCGAAAAGTGGTAGATTTTGAAAAGGGGCGTGGCACCGCCCATGCAAACTGAAATTTTCATATCGCTTATCTCTGGAGCCGCTTATGCAGACGTCCTGAAATTTGACACAGCAACATATGTTGTCAATACCGTACTTACGGCAAAGTTTGGTAGATTTTCGAAAGGGGGGCGTGGCACCGCCCATACAAAGTAAAATTCTCATATCGCTTATTTCTACAACCGCTTATGCTAACGTTCCGAAAATTGGCACAGCAACATACGTGGTCAATACCGTACTTACGGCGAAATATGGTAGATTTTGGAAAAGGGGTCGTGGCACCGCCCATACAAACTGAAATTCTCATATCGTTTATCTCTGAAACCGCCAATGCGAACGTCCTGAAATTCGACACAGCAACATACGTTGACAATACCGTACTTACGGCGAAATATGGTAAATTTTGGAAAAGGGGGCGTGGCACCGCCCATACAAACTGAAGTTCTCATATCGCTTATCTCTACAACCGCTTATGCTAGCGTCCCGAAAATTGACACAGCAACATATGTTGTCAATACCGTACTCTCGGCGAAAAGTGGTAGATTTTGGAAAAGGGGCGTGGCACCGCCCATGCAAACTGAAATTCTCATATCGCTTATCTCTGGAACCGCTTATGCTGACGTCCTGATATTTGGCACAGCAGCATACATATGTTGTCAATACCGTACTTGCGGACTTATTTATAGTCTGAATTTTTTGACATATTAGTCAGAGATGAACATCTCATCTATACATACAAATACATATGCATATTTTTTATAAATGAAAATCGAGGTTCCTTTTTCGGTCTATTTTCAAAAGCTACTGATGAGGAGGCTTGGTAGAATTAGCATTAATCAATCCGGTATTAACGTTCACAATTCGATTTTGAGTTTTCCTGTAAATTCGCTATAAATTATGCTGGTGGACTTGAAAATAGTAATTCGCATAAAGGATTTAGTATTGGTGACTGGTAAAATTCAAAAGTGTATGAAAAAAAATGTCGAATTTCAACAATTGGGCGATAGTAGTTTTAATAATTTGTTAGTAATATTTCAGCCAAATCAGTGTTGTACAAATGGCATGTAAACAAACCGACTGGCGTTTTTACAGGGAATAGTGCTTTTTGCGTTCCCGTGCACTTCTGCATCTGTTCTCCTTTTACTCTCACTTGAGAGAGTAAAATTGTAGTTTGACAGTTACACAGGTTTTAGTCCGAAGTTCAAGGGAATAGACTATATGTTTAAATCAGGACAAATCCTGAAATACCAGGACGCCTGGCAGCCCTATCCTAGAGGCTCAAAGCAAATGTGTGAAATAATTTGACGTTTTAATATTCCCATAAAATAATAATAATAGCTAGATACATTTTTATTGTAATATTACATTTACATTGAGCCCAAATGCGTCATTTGGGCGAGAAA
>NW_016206994.1:0-2088 GCF_001687245.7 Rhagoletis zephyria
GCAGCACTACACAGGAGCAGCAAGTGAATATAGTTGCGTTGAGTGGTTGTGCCAATGAATGTTGTTGTTATTATTTTTAACTATTTTTTCTTTATTTTATTTTTTTCTGAGTGAGTGTGCTACTGTGCTTTGCTGCTGTTTGTTTTTCTTGTTTTTTGTAATGTTTTCTTTAGCTGCGCAGAGAAAATGAAATCAAAAGTAGGAAAAAGGCAAAAATGTAATAAATAAATATAAATAAAATTACGGGGAAACATAAAAAAGTGTGAGAATGGAAGAGTAAACTCTGCAAACTGACAGAATAACAAAACGTGGATGACCTGACTAGATGTGTTTTTGTTTGTATTGCTGCTGCTCTCATTCTTAATGCTGACACTTTTAAATTGTTTCTCTTGATTTAAAAAAGTGCAGTACAATTTGCTGCTCTTTACTCATCACCTGCCTACATAAATGCATACATACATATGTATGTATATGTCAAAGCTTCCTACTCATACATATATACCTATACATATTAATATAGATTATACAAATATATGTATATTCCACGCAAATTTCTCTTACCTATTTACGTTTTTATTTATTGCAGGATGACCGGTGGCGTATGAGTGACATAGAAAAGTTCCATGCAGATTCTGCGAAAAATATTAGCAAAGTTCATAAAAGGTATGCCTTCACATAGCTTATAGAAATATTTACAAAAATAAAATGTTGGACAGGGTGAAGTCTCAGTTATTATGCCTGGCGACTTGAATGCCGGAGACACCGTGTATTATCTTAGGTTTTTTAGCTATTTAAGATGAAAAAATTTACTACGAAAAAAAAAGTGAAATTTATTTCAAAGTGATTGGCATATTGTATAAGTGAAATATTTAAATTACTGCAGCACTTGACTCCACTCTTGGACCTCTTCATAACAAACGATTCTCACGGCCGAGACTGCTGATGATTCCACAGAAACAAAAGTCAGCAAATGGCATTTCCTCTTACACTACTCAGCTCATGCTGGTCCGCTCAGACTAATGATAATTGTCAGTAAAGTGAAAAGCATTCTGTCTGCCATATTGCTCGAGACTCTCTCTTATTTTGCCCAGAGCAGTGTTCGGCAAAAGCTCATACATTTAACCATTTCAATATATGAGAGTGTGGGTGTTGAGAGCACTGCTCACAGTCGTACTTAATAGAACCGCTCTGCATTATTCCGATCGCGAAAATAGGTAAAAATATGCATACTCACAAGTGACGCTGCACAGTGGTCTGTGGGTGCAGAAAATCTACGTTTCGATATGTCTCAAAATATCCGATTAATTGGCTGTCTAGATTCAAGATATACATGTTATGAAAAAAAACGGGACTTGTAGCATTCAAACTGCACAGGAAGTCGGTGTTATATGAATTGTATTTCTATGCAAGAATTTCAATGAACCTTTCAAGGACTCAACAGTGGTGTTGAAAAATCTGTTGTTATTGAATTTGTCCTTGTTTTTAATGCCAATTTTAACAGGTTTTCATATTTTTTCTAAGGTGAGTTAACGTGAGTTAGGATGAGTCGAGTTCAGATGGGTTAAGGCGAGTTGAGGTCAATTGAGTTGGAGTGAAGTGAGTTAAAGTGAGTTGAGTTGTGTTTAAGTGAGGAGAGGTGAGTTGAGGTGAGATTAGAAAAAGTTGAGTTCAGATGAACTGAGGTAAGTATAGGTGGGCTGAGTTGAGGTGAGTTGAGCATTCATATAGAAGGCATCTCCGCCTCCAACCATTTTCGTTGCATCCGCCTTATTGATTTTTCAATTCATTACCGCCACCAAAGAAGTTGCATTTGAAAAATTGGACATATGTATGTATGCTACTTATAAATCTTTAGTTAATGAAAATTTTTCGAATTCTTACAAAGGCATAGTCCCTAAAATAAGTACTCTGGGTTCGCACCTGCATACGTGTGACTTTATATAACACTCTAACGCATAAATTAGACAAATAATTTTTTGTATTATATTCAGATCTCTTACGTGTAGCCCATACATATGTATACACCTTTTATGTATAAGGAATGGAGTTCAAAGATTCCTAACAATAAATGTGAGCACCAAAAGATGT
>NW_016206995.1:0-2088 GCF_001687245.7 Rhagoletis zephyria
CTTTTTATTTGAGCAGGGGAAATATGTATAACTTTACATATTTACATCTACACTTGTGCATACATATGTATGTATGTGCGTACTTGAATTCAAATTGGAATGTCTATCGATGCAGTATTTTCGATATGTACATATGTAGATACACATGTGCGCCTTTGTTCACTGTGTATGTATGCATGTGTCAACACAATTCACACTATTATGACATCAAGTCAACCGCAACAATCGTAATTCAAAATTCATCATAATATTCCAATTGTGAGAAGTGAAAATTGTTTGTTAGTCCATTCGAAGGCCCTTCGCTCTTCCCCCCCATCTGCAAAGTGAAATTCATAGAGAAATGCAGTGCAATGCCTTTTGTATGTGAAACTCCATATTGAGTGCACATTTATCTGTATATTTTGAAAGATTGACTGTTGACAGGACAAAAATAAATCGTTTTGGAAAGGAGTAGTGTGCGTTATGTTACTCATACGCCATGGAGAGATGGCTATTGGAGTTCTGCTACATACATATGTATCTCATTCTTATACATACGTACGTAAATGCATTTGTAGCGTCATTTTATTTTATAAGAACAGGATGCAATAGCATTAGGAAGAATAAAATTGGACAAAATTTTGAGGGCATGAAATTCATAGAATTTGCTTTGAGTATGCAAAAAGTGGCTACACTTTTTTCTAGCTGCTATTCTTACAGAGAGTATAACGAGTATCCATTTAATCTAGAGAAACCGATCATTTTAGTTAATATTATTTTAAAAATATAGGAATGCTTTGCTGATATTTCTTTGAAGATGAAATGCTTTCTTTCTTTGGGTACTCATGAGCAATAAAATTAAATTTATCGATTATTTATTTATTTTCCGTAAACGCTTTGAATCCAGTTTCTTTGTTTCTGTTGCTTTGAAAAGAACTTTACTTTTGTTCTAAATTTTCTTGAAGAAATAATTATACAAGCAGAGAGCTGCAAACTGATTTAAGAAATTTTGATAGAAGAATTTTTTTCATTTCGTGTGTGTCATTTTATTTATATGAATTTTTCGCTTTTCTTGAGAGCTGAAAACAGCCATAAAGTCCAAAAAAGTTCGAAATAAAACGCGAAATATTACAATTGATCCAAGGGGTCTCGAAGAACCTCGAAATCCGCGAAAAAATTTCACGTTTTTTCCAAAAAAGGGGAGCAAACATTTATGAAAATTCGGGAATAAAATCAAAAATTGTTTAGAAAATACAAATGAGGAAATCCATTAGTCAATCAGTTTAATTGTCAATAGACTTCAAGCTGAAAATTCCCGAAAACAATTCTTAAACCTCGGCACGAAAAATTTCTATTGGTTCATTAAAACTTTTGAATAATTCCCAAAAGCCCCAAAAATATCTCGACAGATGCGTATATCGCTCGCTCATCACAAAACAAAAATACAATACAAAAACAAAAATCTTAAAAAATCTAGAACAAAACGGCAAAAAATCTGGAAATTCCAATGGAAACATCCAGCGAAGTTTCACGCTTTAAGCTTTCGTTGTCCATCCATGGGTACGAAGTCTAAGGATATTTTCACCGCAGCGCACAGTGGTAATTTGGCGGTGAAGGTCACATATTGTCGTTATNACCCCTTGGGTGACCCGGTTTTACAAGATTTGACAGCAAATATAATCACAAGTTTGAAAACTAAGCCAGTAAAGTCATGGGTTTGAATACCTACACAAAAAAAAAATTAAATAGATACTTGTTTCATTTATTGTTTATCATAAGAGGCATATGTCTAATTATTGAAAATGTCATTACATGGCCTGATTTTCTGTCCAGTATACATTACTATTTCATTAAAAGAAGTTAGTATTTTTTTCCGCGCACTTCTTAATTCAATGGACTACATCTTTTTTTCTGCTCCCTCCGATTTGTTGTGATATAGCACTAATTACTTCTATACTAGTTAGGATTAATATGTCATCTATTCCAATTGCAATTATCTGCAATTCTTTTTGTTAAAAGTGATTTATTTAACAAACCTATTTTTATTCGAAAATAGTGCAAGCATTCTTCTTCTTCTTCTTTTTTGGCGCTGTAACCGCCTAAGCGATT
>NW_016206996.1:0-2088 GCF_001687245.7 Rhagoletis zephyria
CTACCTAATACTAGATCAATTTGGCCGGGTGTGTGAAAGGTTGGATCCGTGAGGTCTAGATTCTTAACTTCGGATAAATTAAACTCTTGTAATTGGAATGTTGGTAAGAAACTTGTAAGTTTTTGAAGAAAGATTGCTCGAGTTGCGATACGAATGTTATGTCTTTGAGCTATAAGAGTGAGGTGGAAAACTCGATTTGAATTCTCGACTATCTTTCGGCCCATACCGGTTACTGAAAAGTTGTCTCGAAATGTAGGAAATTTCAACCTACAATGTTGAGCTTTTTCGGATATAAAGGATTTTTGTGAGCCTTGATCTATGAGGGCTCTTAGGGTGTAGATCTCGCCCAAATGTTCAATGGGAACTTGAGCGGTTGGGAGGAGGGTTCGTTCATGGTTTGTTGAAAAATTAGCTTGGAGATCGGTAGAACTCCCAGCAGCGGCAATAGATGATTCCGCGCAATTACCTTCCATTATATCGAAAATCGGATGTCTAGACTGACTGGAGGAAGCTTCGACCGATTGTGTATGCAACAAGGCTGTTAAATTTTTGGATGGTTTGGTATTTGGTTTGCTAGCTGGCACCTTTTGCTCTGGCTTGCATGTTAGCTGGGGATGCAACATAGTATGGTGAGAATTCTTACAATGAAGACATCGAAACGCGCTTGGGCATTTTGCGGCAAGGTGGTTATATTATATTAGCGCAAAAGCCATTGCTGGTGAGCTTGGTCCGCTCGGGAACTGAAAGTTTCCGAAATTCCGGACAGTACCTAAGCGAAAGGTTTTTTGTACATAATCTGCATTTTGTTNCCATAGAAAATTTGTATATCACAGGGCGGGACCTTTATACAGGGGATGGAGTTGTCCAAAAAAGTGGAGGAATCACGAGCACTACCTCTATTTTGCGAGAAGCTGCCTTGGAAAAGTTTGAGCTGATCTAGTATTTGCGATTTGCAGATATAGTAACTATCTGTCCACAATTGGTACTTTCCGGTTGCTTCTTCTTTAAAATCTTGGGAAATTTCGTGGTCATCCGCAAGACTGACCTTTTTATAGGACGTTTCTAACCTTTCAATCTCAAATAAGGTGTCGGTATGACCATCGTGATCTTCCTTCTCAAAATGAGCACAAAAATTTATAATGGTGTTTCACTCAAAGATGAAGTCAGCCATTAATGCAGCGTAAGTAGCCATGACTGAAAATTTGATAACCCAAGAAATGTGCTGAATGTAACCTGTTGGCCGCAATTCCAACAATAACCTCTCAGATAAGTAATAGTATTTGGTTGTACTTAATATTTCCTTATTGAAGAAATTCTGCAAAAGTAGTCCCACGAAATACGTCAACAGAAGAGGCGCTTTAGGACCGTATACGTTTGAGGAAACCGGTATCTTTTGAGAGGGTTTGAAAAGTTGAGTATTTATTAATACAGGGGTTTTTTTCCTGGTTTTTTGAAAAGTTGAAAGAATCCTTCAAAGCAATGGGTTTCACGAAATACGTCAACGCAAGGGGCGTTTTAGGACCGTACACGTTTGAGGAAACCTGAACGTGGAGGGAACACTTTTACAACCTACTGAATGGCAGCAGCGCTGAAAGTAGTAAAGAAGACGAACCCGAGTCCCCATTCGATGATGATGGGTGCGAATACCGATTACGCGGCAGAAAAACAACAAATCGGCTGGAGCTGACGGCCTGCCAGCCGAGCTATTCAACTACGGCGGCGAGGAGCTGATGAGGTGCATCCATCAGGTCGTATGCAGAATATGGTCAGAAGAACGCATGTCCGACCACTGGAATTTAAGTGTGCTCTGCCCAATCCACAAGAAAGGTGACCCCGCCATACGCGCCAACTACCGCGGAATCAGCCTTCTAAGCATAGGTTATAAGGTCTTATCGAGTGTATTGTGCGAAAGNGGCAGAAAAACAACAAATCGGCTGGAGCTGACGGCCTGCCAGCCGAGCTATTCAACTACGGCGGCGAGGAGCTGATGAGGTGCATCCATCAGGTCGTATGCAGAATATGGTCAGAAGAACGCATGTCCGACCACTGGAATTTAAGTGTGCTCTGCCCAATCCACAAGAAAGGTGA
>NW_016206997.1:0-2088 GCF_001687245.7 Rhagoletis zephyria
GTAAATAATTAGTACCTTTTCTAGTACTTTAAAATGCGTGACCGAAATAAACCTGCCGAAAAAGTGAGGTTAAGTTACTGACAACACCTTGTTATTAGTACNCTCGACCCGGCCTAACAAACATATATTCAGACTTATAAGCCTGTAATTATACATTTTTCTACATTTAATTTGAAATAGTATGCACCAACGGATTAAAGGTAGTAAATAATTAGTACCTTTTCTAGTACTTTAAAATGCGTGACCGAAATAAACCTGCCGAAAAAGTGAGGTTAAGTTACTGACAACACCTTGTTATTAGTACACCATGGTATTGTAATAGATACATACATACATATGTTTGTTTGTACATATGTGCACAGAAACAATATTTTTGGATATTCATTAGGGCTGTGCGATTAATTGATTATTCAAAATTTTAATTAATCATAAAGTAAATAACTCAATTATTCGGCTTATTGGAAATTATGATTACTCAAAAGTTCAATTACTCGAGTAACCAAGATTTTGAGTAACCAAAAACAAAAATATATGAGCAAATTGCTTTATGCAATTGCATTTTAATCAACATTATGAGTAAAATGAGTAATCAACATTTCAAAGTACTTTTTANATGGTATTGTAATAGATACATACATACATATGTTTGTTTGTGCATATGTGCACAGAAACAATATTTTTGGATATTCATTAGGGCTGTGCGATTAATTGATTATTCAAAATTTTAATTAATCATAAAGTAAATAACTCAATTATTCGGCTTATTGGAAATTATGATTACTCAAAAGTTCAATTACTCGAGTAACCAAGATTTTGAGTAACCAAAAACAAAAATATATGAGCAAATTGCTTTATGCAATTGCATTTTAATCAACATTATGAGTAAAATGAGTAATCAACATTTCAAAGTACTTTTTACATATAAAGCAGTTGAAGTTCCTTGATACTTTGAAAACAACGATTCTGTTTTCAAAAAATAATTTTTTCATGTACAGAATGTAAAAAAGAAAATAAGCATTTTCCAAAGCAAACTCATTTAACGAGCAAAATTAATTTTTTCGAGTAATCATATATCAAGTTACTCGATTAATCATCGTTTTGAGTAATCAAAATCTTGATTAATCGAGTAATTGATTAACCGGAAAACTGATTAACCACCTTGGTCGAGTAATCGAATAATCGCACAGCCCTAATATTCATAAAAAAAAATTGTCATTTATGTCAATTCAATTTATTTTCACTTTGTTTGAATATTGTAATGTCGACACATATATCACAACAGGTATTCACTCAAATTCAAAAAAATTTTAAGCCAAAATCATTCATTCGTTTTGTATATGAATAGTTCAAAAGCTGTTTTGGATGAATTCGTTTCACTTGGTCCTAGTCTGTAAGGTTGCCAAATACTCCTCATTCCCTCATTGCAAAAAGATCTGGTGCATCTGCCGTAACCATTGCCAATGCTTCACTAGATTGGCGGCAATCTCCGAAACGACTAGTTCTGGGATGGCTATTATCGGAGACCCTATTAAAAAGTCTGCGAGAGTTAGTGCGTACCTATCTTCANGGCTTATTGGAAATTATGATTACTCAAAAGTTCAATTACTCGAGTAACCAAGATTTTGAGTAACCAAAAACAAAAATATATGAGCAAATTGCTTTATGCAATTGCATTTTAATCAACATTATGAGTAAAATGAGTAATCAACATTTCAAAGTACTTTTTACATATAAAGCAGTTGAAGTTCCTTGATACTTTGANACAACACCTTGTTATTAGTACACCATGGTATTGTAATAGATACATACATACATATGTTTGTTTGTGCATATGTGCACAGAAACAATATTTTTGGATATTCATTAGGGCTGTGCGATTAATTGATTATTCAAAATTTTAATTAATCATAAAGTAAATAACTCAATTATTCGGCTTATTGGAAATTATGATTACTCAAAAGTTCAATTACTCGAGTAACCAAGATTTTGAGTAACCAAAAACAAAAATATATGAGCAAATTGCTTTATGCAATTGCATTTTAATCAACATTATGAGTAAAATGAGTAATCAACATTTCAAAGTACTTT
>NW_016206998.1:0-2088 GCF_001687245.7 Rhagoletis zephyria
TTTTAATTAAGAACAAAAAATAAAAAATCTTAAATTTCACGCTGCGTCTGGTGGGGCTTGAACCCGGACAGCCTTGGTAGCAACCAATTGTATCAAGCATCTTTGCACACTCAGCTACAGCCACGCATGTAAATGTGCTTTCAAATGCTGTATTTGAATCAATACCGCATTTCGCTGTGTGCAAACATTTTCTATTTCGGTTTAGATTTTAAACCAATTTTTCCATATATGAAACCATGAAACTAGAATTAAAACATTTTGGTTTAATTTTAAACACCGAACTTTTTGGACTAAAATTTAAACCAGAATATATTAAAAATTGCTTAAAACTATTGACTGGTTTAAAAAGTAGACTATAAAAGATTAAAAAGGCAGTAGTCCCAGCGCGGTTTAAAAATTAAACCCAAATTTTTGACCGTGTACTACTACATCCATTGTTAGAACATCTGGAGCATCAACCTAGATCTTTAGATGATTGAATCGATTTTGGTAAATGTGTGACCTGAAGAAAATCTTTGCTCTCTGCATATACTGCTCTTGGCCAAATGTTACAAGTAAGGTACCTTGGTGTGATATTTCAACGCTGTTCTTAATATTGTTAGGTTTCCAATGAAAGAATAACTTAAAAAAAATTGAAGCCCCCTTATACTTGCCGGGTGCTGTCTAATTAATAGGCTGGTTAAGATTATCATGGCCGTCATGGACCCATTGTAACGTGATGCCGTAATAGAGGCTGCTTATACTCTTCCACTCTGTAGAAATGAAATCAATTCGTCATTCTGATGAAGGTTACAAAATCATAGATACTAGCCACATTTAGCTGAACATGGCTCCAATAAGGTATTGATGAAACGAATGTCGGCGGGTCCACACAAATGCGGGGCAGTGACATACCAGATAATACCTTGCGCTCCGAATTTACTCTAAATCACGGCAACCACGTCAAAAGTCATTTGAGTGTAAAATAATTTTGTTGGCTAGCGTTCCCATCAATCAGTGGCCCATAATAACAATTATTTACAAGCCGAAATAGTGGTCGCTCTAGTCGGAAGAAGGAGCTAGATCTTCCTCTATCTAATTTAGGTCAGATGTGTTATGCTGTCCTACATGTGTGCAAATCATCGCCTATTAACATGTTTGATAAAATATTTTGTGTGATCTATGGTCTCCATGACGTAATTATTTAAAACTAAAATTCTTACAACGGTCGGCAAGTCTATGAAAAAAAATTACTAGATTTTCCGTATTTCTTGTGTAGTGGCTAATAAAAATCTACTGAGCCTGGCCGGGAACCCTTGTTCTTCTTCTTATTCAGCACTACAGCTGCTTTTTAGTTTGTGCCAAGACCCTTAATCGTTTGTCGAAATTCTGTAGTTTTCAATATCCAATTTACTTTAGACCCTCCTTTTTTAGTTCCCTGATGCATCTTTCTAGGTAGATTTTTCGAAGTGTTGCACGGAGCTCATATCAAATATTCAATTGGGTATTATATGAGTCTATAAGACTAGTATCTTTCGCTTGCTCTATTCGATCTCTGCCTATAGCCAAGAAATTATCCCCGTAAAGCTTTAAAGCTATAGCAATACAGTGCTCTTAAGACAGGAACAGTACTTATTAAAAGTTTTGGTAATCCAGTTGTTTATAAATAACCTTCCTACCTTGTGTATTGGGTAGCTCACCAAAGGGTTCCGGTCCATGTAATAATATTACTGTATTCTTGTTTAAGGCTGCTGATGAAATAATTTGCTAGATTTGTTGTTATTATGTAGTACCTCCTTGCCAGTAAGGTGGCCTGATAGATATTCGTTTTCTTCTTTAAATAGATCTACAACTTCAACATATTTAAAATCTTCTTCGGACAAGTTCTTTTTCTTCCATAAATTGTACCAAAGAATGAGTTCACTTCCCATACCTAGATCATAGATCCGTTGAAAATGCCCCAAACCACCAACCAAACTTTCAGTGTTCCCACTTATTATGTGTTATTCCCGCATGGATATCCCCTCAAAGAATTCGTTAAGTTACAGATTATTATTTTTTTTTTAATATACATAAGTATTTGTAAATATATATATCTGTATATATGTA
>NW_016206999.1:0-2088 GCF_001687245.7 Rhagoletis zephyria
GGATTTTTATAATATTTCAGAAGCTCTAACAAAATGTGGGCGAACCTTCTACTTAAGCTTAAATTAGAGCTTGAACTTTCTACTACAATCCAAGAAAATACCATTCCTGCACCTTGACCGCAAGGTCACTTATATGTAGCCATTTATCAGAATTTGGGTCTCAGCTGAAAATACATTGAAAATATTCTGAGATGGGGCGTTTTTGAACGAAATTCTGAGATAGGGTGTTTTCAATAAAATTCTGAGATAGGGCGTTCTTTAAAAGTTTTATGAGATAGGACGTTTTCGAACTGGCTGCGGAGATAGGTTGATCTTTCACACAGGCATCGATATGTAGTCAGCTTGACCTTTAAAACGATCTTCAATAATAGAAGATTTTACATCTTTTTTCTTGCATCAAGGAAGCCATTTTCATAGTCGAAAAATATTAGCATGTCACAAATAAATACTGTCAAAGATCTGCATCACCCTTGAATCACACGATTTAAGTTGGTCCATTACTTTTAATTGCGACATTTTTCACATTTATCTAAATGCGTCATTAAGTTTATTAATTGGTTCATTTATGCAGTTGAATGCTCACGCATGGCATTTGGAATATATATATAAAATTTTCTGCATTGTTAATCTGCACTCTTATCGAATTCAGATAACT
The DNA here is from genome assembly GCF_001687245.7 of Rhagoletis zephyria. Lineage (NCBI taxonomy): Eukaryota > Metazoa > Arthropoda > Insecta > Diptera > Tephritidae > Rhagoletis > Rhagoletis zephyria. Next base: position 656 of record NW_016206999.1, read on the forward strand.
ACAGTGAATGTGTGTATGTATTTACGCTAAAACAAATCACAAACAAAAAGAATTTAGAGTAATCGCGTATAAAAAAAAAATAAAGCACTTAAGCCAAGCCAACTTTGAATGCAGTTGGTTGAATATGTTTTGCAAAGGCTTAACCCAACTTGAAAAACAGAATGTGGATTTCATGCGTGCAAAAAAANGCACTTAAGCCAAGCCAACTTTGAATGCAGTTGGTTGAATATGTTTTGCAAAGGCTTAACCCAACTTGAAAAACAGAATGTGGATTTCATGCGTGCAAAAAAATATCCATGTGCATTTGTGTACAAACACATCAAATTTATGCCTGGGTATATATACACACATTTATGTAGATATGCAAGACATAAATGCTTTTTTTTAATTTTTTAATTTTCGTGGTGGTCTTTATAGATACCGATATTTTTAAAGACCACCCTAATGTAAATACATATTTAATTGGATGCGCACATCTTGTTTTCCTTTTTGTGGAGCCCCGTTTACTTTCATTGCCCGTTGCTTAAATTTGTTGGCCAAACAACGCCGCCAAACCTCAACTAAAGCTAATCGTTACTAATGACTGTAAAAAAGAGTAAAGCAGCTATGTCGACCACCAAAACACAAAAGAACATACATAAGTAAATGAAAATCACCACATAACCAACCGCAATATCAACTAAGACTTGCCACCACCGACGGAGTTAGGAGTTTATTCAATTTTGTATAAAAAGGATTTCCTTTCCCCCTTTTTATCCACTGGACACACACGTATGTACGTATTTTGAGTATTCGCTTTTTAATCGTTACAAACGTTGCGTGAAAATTTTTTTAAAAGTATTTAGTGGTTATAAAAAAGCAATTAAGCAACACGAAGCCGCAATAGTTTTATGTGACTCCCCGTACCCTCGTGCCAAAAGCAGGCCCATTGTGAACTATAGTGGTCAGGAATCCAAATGGATGTTTCTGGGTACAACTGTGGAGACAAGACTCTTCATTAAGTGCTGTTTACTCATACTTACATAAGTGCGTATTAAGATTAGGTCACGAAACTAGGGCTCCATAGAGCAAAATCGAACGAACAATGGCCGTATATATCCACAAAACTATCATTGGTGAGAAACCCCATAGTAAATCAATCGCCTTTTTAAAGGTGGAGAACGCTGGACCACTGTTGTAGCTTTGTTGGTACGTTCCATTGTATTGTAATTTACGAGAATTGCTCCAGGATACTTGGCAGTACGTTTGAATTGTAGGCTTCAACCAGAGAGTTTACGGCTTGTAAAAGCGGTAAAACGACTATCTGGTAAAAAAAACAAGCTCGTTTTTAGCTGGCTTCACATTAAAACCGCATTTATTAGTCCAAGTAAATAGTGAGGCAAGTTTCTCAAATTTCGTTAAAAAATATTCCTAAACTAAAACCTTTATGGCCT
>NW_016207000.1:0-2088 GCF_001687245.7 Rhagoletis zephyria
TACAGTATGTACGGTTGTTTTGTCCAAGAAAAGATACGAGCATTACTCACGCGATGCCATGGGAAGCAAGTAATTAGTTGCATGATTTTTGGTTTCGATGTGTAATGATCTGCTAACATAAGGCCTGCTTTTCGCCCACAGTCGATTGAGTAGCCGATTTGTTTGACGAGAAAAGAGGCCTAAGGCAGTCGCATGAAACGGCGTAAATGGCTATATATGTATGTAGTCTAGTCCAAAACAGTCGATGTATATTCTTATGTATTCATTTATTGTTACGGTTGAAAGGAAAATAGCATTTCATCGCTATTTTAACTGTTTCTTTTATTAAAAGCAAAGGATATTTCTTAAGACAGTGTCATACGATTGGGTATTTGCCCAAAATTTGGTGCCAAGCGTATCCCGATCGTGTGAATGCACAAACATATTTCAGTCACGGAAAACAATTTGTTTAATTTTTCAATNCTACAAAAAATGGAAAAAATATACTTCTCTTTAAGTTCAAAATTTCTTTTTTGAGATTTTCGAATATCATGATGAAATAAGAAATAGGTGTCTTCTTTGAATATAAAAAAATTATTTCACACCAAAAAAGTATCGAGGTGTACATTTTGAATGGAATGAACCACATATGTATTATTTTTTTAATTTTTTGCATTCGCCTTAATGTTGTCACACAAAGGGGTGGTCTAACAGTTCGGTTGATGCTTTGAAGCTGTTTTTCATTGCAGAAATACACCCGGATGTTTGCCTTTGGAAACAACTTTTTTTTTTATTTTTTTTTATGTACAGATGTAAACATAAAAATTTTAATTTTCATCGCACAAAACTGCATTAAGCGATAGGTACAGATCGAAAGTGTGCACCAAACAAATATTCGCATATTTGTTCCGATTTATAATGCTTATACAACTTTTTCGTGTTAAATTACTATTTTAACACGAGTTAAATAAGAGAGTTAAATAAAAAAATAAATAAATTAGCAAATAGCGGTGATCTAATGTACATCCAAACAAATTGCCCATATGTAAGCTTACCACCAGCTGCAACAAAACATTTCAGCAATTAACATGCCATTCTAAACCAGCGGTTAATTCTTCGTTTGATGCTTCGTTTGTGATGGCTGGTGTTTTGTTGCTTTCATCAACGCGCCTCTCCATCTCCTGCCTAGCCCTTTCATATCCTCATATTTTGTTTGAATTTTCGAATATATGTATGAACATTAGGGTGGTAAAAAAATAATAATAATTATTGGGAATTTTAAATCTCTCACCCTCTAGAATTGTTCGATACCGAAAAAACATACCCCCGTTTTTTTTACTTCGAAATTAAAAAAAAATATTTAGAGGTCGCTCCAAATGCTCAATGTTTTCCTTCTATTTTATAAGCAAAAAACCCGTTTGTCGTAGAAATGGTAAAGAACTCTTTAAAATCATCATATTTCGATCCAACAATTTTTTATCTAACCATTTCTTAATACTCCAAAATCAGCAAAAAATGCAATAGGGGCACTCATAAAAATTCGTTAATATTACAAACTGATTGATTTTTAAAAATTCTATACTTTAATTAATTTTCCCAATATAAAATACATGGAAAACTTTGGGAGCTTTGAGCGGCCTATAAATATTTTTTGATTTCAAAATAAAAAAAAGGTTTATATTTTTTTCGGTACAGAACAATCCCAGGGGGTGAGAGTGCTCATTCGGACCATCCTAATGCACATATGTATTTCTCCAACTCAAATTTGGCAGTTTTGGGTCCTCACCTTTAGCTTTCTATTTTCCAACGACCTGTTTCATTTTGTTTATTTTGAATTTCCTTTTTAATTTTTTTACTTTTTGATGGTTTGAATCAACCCTTTTCAATGGTTTCTTTTAAATTCCTAACTTCCATTTACACGTACATATGTAAGTGGGCATATTTGTGTGATGGTACACACATACTTACATACATATGTACATACACATATACTTTTGTGAGGTTGTGAGACTTTCTATACGAGCAGTTCTTACTCATATGACAGGCGGTTTTGTGTGCCCGACTAGGGATTGGCGCAACATGTAACATGCAACAGCGCAGTGCTAGTTA